>NW_021319341.1:1142639-1293210 GCF_001605985.2 Dendrobium catenatum
AACTTCAGCTCACACAGAGCCAAATGCCTAGTCGAAAATATCACTAGGATCCATTCTCAAAACAATCTCCTGCTAGTAAGGACGTGGTACGTGTCCTCTAACCGGCAGTTTTGCCGCCAAATGGCACTGCAGGTAAACGGATATGACCCGGGGCCCTTTGAACCGAGTGGTTTTGCCGCCAAATGGCACCACGAAATACCGATTATGGCCAGAGCCGTTATGTTCCTTATTGGCATCAAATCCTTGAGATATGAATCAATAGGATATGATTGATAGGGCACAAAGCCCTCTATTAGCTAAGGTGAATTTAAATTTGTCCGCTTAGGCAAATACCCACCCCAGGTCTACAAGGTACCCTTGGGCGAAGCAACCCATGGCTGCCGACAAGGATCTTTCTGTCAGGTTGGGTCGACTACCTCCTTTGACTAAGTAGACCAGGGACCACGATGGCCCGGGACGACGGAACCATGGGATCTCGATCGGGCCCATCATCCATTCCCCCACCATCAGCTTTAAGTGCAAGATGGTGAAATTTCTATTTTAAATATAGAATTTCCCAAATTCCCAAACTTCCAACATTTTCAAATACCAATGTTCATGCTGCTACTATATGCCAGATAACACGTATTTATACGTATCTGATCGGCGACTAGCCTTAATCGAAAGTTCTCTCTCGTGATCGGGAGAGGTAATTAACTATAGGGGCTTGCGCCTATAGGAAACCAGAACTCAGATCATAAAGTCCTCACCAAATGAGGGCGAAATCTCTGGGTAGTGTCTTATCTACAAACCCATCTGCCTTCCAAAATTTACCTCGGAACTTAATCAGTTAAAACTCCCTTGCCGAATAAAAAGAAAAGCGGGCGGAGGCCGGGGCCGAATTTTCGGAGCCCACAACTTTCAGCCTTTTTTCACTGATTTCAAGGAAAAGCTGTCCATGGCCTAAACTTATACGCCTAATCTTCTTTTATTTGAAATGTAATGATAAAAATTTCTGTGATTTCGAGTATAAATATAGTTGGCCCCATCCTGTGCCACTCTTTTGTTGAAAATGGTTATCAGGGCTTAATTGTTCTCATGAAATGAGAACAATTTATTCTTTTATTCTTGTTTTGCCTGCACAACATTGTCATTAATGCAGATCAGCAATCCACCGGATCAAAAGTATGGTTTATTTATACCCTCCTGGTAGCAAGGTCGATGCATATTTCAAGCAAGGCTGAAATTCCATCACATGCCGTTGCTTTTACTTTTTAATAGAATTTGGAATGGTCCAATAAGAAAGACTATGCAAAACTGCAGCATTTTTTGAATTGTTTCTGTTGGATAGCTGTTTGGTTTTTTTTCTTAAACTTGTTTGTTGTCCATCTTAAAAAACAATAATCTTCCTATTTTAGGAATATTTGTTTTTTTGAATTTATGTTTTTAAAATTCTTCAGAATTTTTTTTTCCTTTTTTATGTTGTGTAGGATATTTTTTATGCATGTTTGCCTGCGCTTGTTTTTATCAATGAGATGTTTTATTAAACTGAATTTTGAATAACTTTTCCTTGTTATGTGCAACTGCTTATTTTCAGGTATTTTTTATTCCTGATTCCTTTTTATTCTAATATTTATATCACATAAAATGTGGACAGGGAGAATTTTCTACTTTTAGAGCTTATATTCATAGGTACGCAACCCCTCATGTAGCTTCCAAAAGCAACTCCCCCCTTTGGTATGCAGTGAGGCGAGCATCTGCTCATATCATTGTACTTTCAAGTTATTCTCCATTCGGTAATGTACTCACTTGTTTCTGTATAATCATTGTTGTAATTCTGTTTTTTTCTTAATAAGATTATGTGGAACCATGCACTTCCATAATTACGCCTATTATAGTGTGTTGAATTAGTGCTTGCAGTAGATTTCTTAAAGTGAGTCCGATTAAGTAGAAAAAAAATCTTGGTGTCGGTTCATGATCTTGTTGTTATGCTAACATATGTGTATTTATGCAAAATATTAACGGCATGCAAAGGTGATTTGAGAACACGGGACAGTCAAACTTTGAGTCTTCTGGCTGATCTGTGTTATTCTATTATTCTGTTACTATAACATGTTTCTGTGTATTGGAGTAATGTTGTGGATCTTCATGGCAATGCCATATTCATCCCTATGTAGAGGGTCCCTAATGGGAGCAAAGTGACTGGGAAGTGTTGGTGATCATTTGTGCTTTATGGTGCATTTGCGAACTAGGGTATTGCTCTAATTGAGAGCTTATTAGGAGAATTTCTTTATTATTCCATATCCCTATTTCATTGTGACCTTTAAATTTCACTTGTGAATGTACCGGAAGCCAAAAAGGCACTTTTATTGTCTTAATTAATATCACTAGAAATTATAGGTATGCAGCAGCCAAGAGAAAACTAAAAGAGTGAAATTAAATAATCCTTTTTTACTGCCAATTGAAGTTAGAATCAGCAAGTTTTATTATAATATTTAAATAAAAATTTAAGCAGATTGCAAATTCGAAAAATACTGATATTGAAATTAGCTCTAAGAGAAAATACAGGTAATTGAGTTGCTGCCTATCAAGCAACTGCAACTTATTATTAGAGCTATTAAACATGTGTTAATGAGTAAGTTACTTACATCCAAATAATGCAAAAAACTGGTTCAAGTTAAGCCTATCTAGTTCATGCTAAATCAATATAGTTTAAGCTAAGTTAATTTGGTTTATTCAGCCTCAACCCAAAAATTGACTCGTCAGTCCACTAGAAAACTTTCTTTAAGCAGACGGGCATAATCTAAGAACTCATCCCAGTTGAGCCAGGATGAATTAACCAATCAGCTTTAGCAACTTCTAACTATGAAGTCATATATGGCGGCCACTCAAGGAACGACTTCTCAAGGCATGCTAATGACTTCTCAAGTGCTTAGCGGGGTGAATTCATCAAGTCCTTTTGATCAGGCTACATAGCTGATAAATCACTGAAAATTCGTCTTGATCGGCATGAATCTCGAGGTATATTTGAATTGAAAACTTTCAAAATTAAGTTCAGGACTATCCAAACTTCGATTACAGCAAAGTTATAATTGGAGTGAATGTCTCGACAAGACAAACTCAACGACGCAAAAAATTATACAATTTGAGCCCGAGTAAGTCCAAATCAGGGCTTGAAACATAATTGGAAATCTTAGGACATTAATTGGATAACTAAATGAGCTTCAAATTTAGCATGCTTATAGTCGAATCGAGTGGCTTGAAGAGACAAATCCAACAAGCCAAATATCACTTAATTCCAACATCATGAGGCACTGAAATGTTGAATGAACTATTTATGATCAAGAGAATCAATATAGCCCATCTGTTGGACTTTTCAAACTTAAGCTATATTTATGGGACATGCCACTCTCAAAAATCTATAAATAGGTCCCCACTCTCCACACGGAGAGAAAAAATATTGGAAATGCAATTTGAACTCTCTTTTGAGATTCAAGAGAGCTCTGATTGTCACAACCCAGCCAGACCAGGATAGGTGCTATCGTTCTGATTTGTGACAAGAAAATTCCAAGATCTAGTTTTGGAATTATTTTAGATTTTCTTTTTTGCTAAAATTCATTGAAATAAACTACAGACTATAGAGTTACTAAAATATCAAAATACTGAAAAGATACTCATCCATAAAGTTTTTTTTTTCATTTCATCAAAATAAATATCTATACTACAATACATGGCTACAGGCAAGAACTACAGAGCTGAAAATGCATATGACCTCAGATATGATCTTGAACTGCTAGTCCGCAACCTCTTTCCATTTCCAAGATCCTAAAAACTAGAAGTAAAATCATAGTGAGCTACAACAGCTCAGCAAGCCACACGAACCAATCTAAATTTTTAAATATTTAAAAACAGTTAAATATAGTTTAAATAAATCACTAAACTAAGCAATGTAATAAATGCATAACAATTATTATTTGATTTAAATAACAATACAGAACAAATAAATAAATTGAAATTCATATCACAAAGTAGTTCATATCACATTTCTCAGACTTAGACAAAATCTCAAAGGATTCTGGTCCCTTATGACTCTCCTTTTTATTTGTGCTTATAACATCAGAATATATCACATATCCCTGTCTCAGACAGAATCTCAAAGGATTCTGGCCCCTTATAACTCTCAGAAATTCCCTGACACAGATATAATCTCAAAGTGTAGCTCCCAACGTATATAATATACTCACATATGCACATATATAATCACATTATAACCATTAAAGAGTAATTACGTATGTATCAAGATTTTACAGTATTGTATAACGATATACAAAAGAAAATCCAACAAGCAAAAAATGTACATTTTCAAAAAATTATCAAATTACTGGGGATTGTGTAAAACAAATTTTTAAGATTTTTATTGTACTACACTATTTTTTAACATCTATATAATTTTCTATTCAATAAAAATCATGCAAATTTCAAAATTGCAGGTGTAAAATTTTCAGAAACTATTCAAAATATGCATAATCGTAATCTCTACAACATACAAAAAGTTAATCGGTGAAAATTTTATTTGTGCAAAGTTATCTCATTTTTCGCTAACGGATACAAAATTTTAATCGAAATATTCATTAAACCTTGTATATTTTTGAAAATTGAGATGGACATAATGTGCCTTATCTCGAGATGAACAAGTTTCCCAACTGAGCCGACGGAAGAAAATGACCTATAATTGCCCAAAATCGAACTTTGGTTTTCTCTCTCCTATCTTTTCCTCTCTTATTTCCTAAAATGCTCTTTGTTAGCCGTGAGCTGCTTAGGACATTTATAAAACCTTATAATGCTCTAAGATATTTTCTATTTTTTATTACTAAATAATATATAATAATTAATTTCAGTAGAAAATTCATAGAAATTATTTTAAGGATTCCAAAAATTACAAAAAATATTCATAAATTAACTTATTTTATTTAGAATATTTTAGTGAAATCGGTTTGCAAAACGGACACTTGACGGTCCCAAAACCCACACTTGTACTGATTGGTGCCGATTTCGTAAGAAATTTTGACAGTGCCAAAAAATTATGAAAATTTTAGGGAAGCTAAAACATAACACTATAAATGTTCCGGCGAAGACGATTTGTGATTTGAACTTATTATGACTCCAGAAATAAATATTGATTGTTCTAGGTTAAAAATTTTTAATAGAAAATTTAGGGGTTTCACACTGACACTGAGGATTTCAGAGCATCTCCTGAGCACCATTGTCAGGCCGATGCCCCACCATCTCCATCAAGCCTTTGTCGGCCAATCACTACAGTTCTTGACCTTCATCATTAGGCTTCGGTTCTCCATCCACCATCACCGACTACAGTCCTTCAACTTCTGTCATCCACTGACTATAGCCTTTGGATGCCCTTCGCCCAGCTACGGTCCTCTGACCATCGTTTCCTGACTACGATCCTTTTGACCACCGTCATCTGTCGGCTACAATCCTCAGAACTCCATAGTCCGTCGACTATGGTCCTTGAACAAACGTCACTCGACTATGATCCTCCAACCATCATTTCCTGACAATATTTTGTCTGACCCCCATTACCTGTTGACTACAGTCCTTCCAACTCTCATCACCCGAGTATGGTCCTTCCAACCTCTATCACCCATCGACCACGCTCCTCAAACCAATATTGTCTAATTACGATTCTTCTGACCTTCATTACACGACTCCCCCCCGATATTGACCACCATTATGCGACTACAGTCATTCTGACCTTCATTGACCATGGTCCTCTAACCCAGTCGTCAGACCACAATCCTTCAGACCTCCGTCACTTACTGATTATGATCCTTTGATTTTTGTCGCCGGTCTACTACAATCCTCGTGCCATCGTAGTCTGATTATAGTCCTCTAGCCATCGTCGCCCGACTATGGCCCTCCGATCATTGTTGTCTTAATAATGGTCCTTTCGACCTTCGTTGCCCATTGACTACGATCCTCAGACCATCGTTGCTCGACTATGGTCCTTCAGACCTTCATCGCTTGCTTATTACAGCCCTTTAACCTAGGTCGTCCGTAAACTATAGTCATCCGACTTATAAAATTTTAATTATTATCACCAGGCTACTCTGATGCCTACTGGCTTCATTACTTATCATCATTAATAATTCCAACCCACGCCATCACTTACAATTCGATGCATGCCGTCAACATTAACTCTATGTGTCTTCGAAAGTATGCTGCTCGTGGGATTTAGAATATAAAGATACGATCACATTATCCCATAGGACAAAATGTTCGTAGGCTTTTACGCTCTACGCAAACAGGATGATGGGAGTGCAGCTGGAATCATGTATATAATTATCCATGAAGAATAACGATTTTCACATACACATCTTGATGAGTAATAATATGAATAGCTCGATAATCATGAGATTTCACTCATTCGATACATTAGCTTAAATGAGATTTATTTGATGTGGGTGTTGGTTTCCCACGGGCATAAGCCCCAGTGATTAATTACATCATAGGCCTCAACTTAGAAAAAACTCTCAAATAATGATGTTATATTTAGGGGTGTCAAAACGAGTCAACGGGTCGGGTTTGGATCCAATCCGAATTGACTTTGGTCCAAACGGGTTGACCATAACATGACCCGATTTTGCAAACAGGTCAGGAATTCAAATCGGACCCATCCTGCCGAGTTGTCGGGTTGACCCAACGCGACTTGCCAACCTCGAGTCAACCCGAATTTCAGTAGCCACATTTGCCGATCTGCGTTCAGGGGCTATTTGAGGCAACATAAACAATGTCGGAGGAGGCAAAGAACCTTGGACCCGTTCAAAACTCTGATCCGACAGGAAAAACATCGGAGGAGGGGGTAAACTGGTGAAGAAGCTTGGACCCATTCAGAACTCTGATCAGATAGAAACAATGTTGGAGGAAGATGAGATGGTGAAGAGTCTACGACCTGTTCAGATCGGACTAGGACAATGTCAAAGGAAGAGGCGAAGAAGCTTGGACCCGTTCAGAAGTTTGATCTGACAGGAACAACGTCGGAGGACGGGTGGAGATGGCAAATAAGTTTGGTACCGTTTAGAAGTTCGATCTGACAGGAACAACGTCGGAGGACGGGTGGTGATGGCAAATAAGTTTGGTACCGTTTAGAACTTCGATCTGACAAGAACAACGTCGGATGACGGGAGGAGGCGAAGAAGCTTGGACCCGTTTAGAACAACATCGGAGGAGGGAACAAAGCATGGACCCGTACATTGCTCCTGGATTGATTTTGGGTCAACCAGATTGGTTTCGGGTTTCTGGGTCAACCCGACCGACCCTAATTTATAAACGAGTCGGAAAATGAAACCCGAACCCTTCATTAGGCAAACGGGTTTACCGGAACCCGAAATTTTTCGGGTTGGGTTTGGGTCGAGTCGGGTCAAATATTGACGCCCTTATCTATATTATTCTCTTCTTAGTACGGTGCACATAGAGGGTTTCTAGGTTCTATAATTCTATTCAGAAGAGGATAAGCTCTTATATTTATCTTTAGTGATGATTAGGTCTTTTACAAATGTATGAAGATTTAATTAAAAATTTGAGTTTAAAAGATTAAGGATGGATTATTATTTTTAGGAGAAAATATAGATTTATAATTTATTAGGAATAATAGAAGACACTGAGAGGTGTACAATGTTGGCTTATGATTGCCTGGAGTGAGCTATCAGCTAATTTCCTAAGCATAATCAACACCTTATGAATGTAAAAAAGGATGGCTCTATCCTGCATAGTCAATGATTTTACTTCAGAGATTTAAATCAGAGCTATAAAAAATATGTAAATGAATCTATCTAACATCATGTTTGCATGAAGCGAATACATAGAAAAAAAATATCTTATTCATTCATTTAGCAACATAAATACAACTCGGAGTTTGCAAGAGAGTTTGGTGGCAAGCTCCACCACAATAATCATGGTTTTCTATTTCTATGAAATATAGGTTTACATGTACTTGCTTATCATCTTCTGGCTCCGGATATTCTATAGGATTTCAAAAGAGAATACCCTCTTGAGAGGGGATTATCTTTTGGAGCCCTATATGTATTTATATAAGCAAGTATTTTTAAACCTTTACAACTCTTTGAAATTGAAATATATAAATATACACTGAGCACTTTACAATTTACATACAATCCTAGATACATTCTACCTCGAATCTTTATATAAACATCCTAGATACATTCAACTTTGACATTTTTACTTGAGTAATAATGATATGATATCCTGGATTCTACCCTGGGCGTGCGAAGTATGGCGAGAGCGACGTCATTCGTGGTCGGACGTTCTTACATGTACACGGTCTTTTTTTTTTGGTTCGGTATTGAAGTCAACTATATGTAATAAAAAAGAATAAGTCCCAAAGCCAATGATGAATTGAGGTAAAATGTATGATTTGACCCTTCAACAGACACAATAGTGCAACGTGCAGACCTTCGAAATATAAGTGACAAGACCGTGCAAGTGACCAATGTCAAAAAGAAGGTCAACAAATTCTTACTCCCAACTTCGTTTATGTTGGATTTTGTCAAATGACTCTTCTAATTTCAACCACATACTATGTTCTTTGTATTGTATTAATGTCTTCTCTCAAGGAAGGGTGTCCTTTATAATCAATGACAAATACTAGTATAATAATTTCAATTTGACTAAGTCCTGTGGTTTTTCTCTTTCATGGGTTTTTCACGTAAAAAAAATTGGATTCTTATTGATTCGTACATTCCTTTCTTATTTGTGTATGCTGAACATTCGTGCAAAACTAATACGTTAAGCTCTATATCTCTCTACTGGCACGAATGTTCGGGCACATAACAGTTTGGTGTCGTTTGTAGAACGATTCTTAATTGGAGGACAACCTTTGTTATTTCTCAAAAGGTCTTTCATGTCACGCTTTAATCATGGTTGTAGCAAGGCAAACCCTTTACCATGAATCATTTTATCAATTCTGAGAGAAGTATTTCAAGTTTGATGGCAACCGCACAAGAATTGACATCGTCTTATGCAACTTCTCTCAACAATCAAATTGCACCAATTTCGTGGGAAACAGATAAGGACTGAAGGACAACCTTGGTTGCAACCTCAAGAGGATATTGATTCGAAATCTCAAGCATAAAAAATTCTTCTAATGTGCATCCAAGATAATCGTGCTTTCATAAATCTTCTACCAAACATGATAAACTGGATGCAACATGGAGGTTGGGTGACGTAGCGGGCAAAAGGAAGACTGGATTTGCATTTTTTTTTAATGTGGGGCATGGGTGCTACACAGGATCACAAGCTAAAGCATTCAAGAAGCCATGTACATTGATGGTTTGCAAGCGGAGAGGACTGTGAGGCCGACGCATATGTGGAAATTGTGGGATTAGGGCTTGTGTAATTTGTGGTGCACATGTGACATGTGATATTTAAGGAACACTCAATTAGGTATAAATAATTTCTTTCATTTGATCACCAGTCAGTAATAATTCAATTACACATTATGGATTCCTATTTGTAGAAATAGGGATACAAGGATGATGCCAAACATTAAATGCAATGCTAATCTTATATAATCCTAACAAACATTTAAGCTTAAAAATTATTATTATCCAGGATAACATAACAACTTAACAAAGTAATTCTAATTTGAAAATTATGATAAATTCGGCCATAATTAAACATGGGCCAAAAAAGGCTTGAAAGTGGCCCAATTCCAATTTGTTATGATATATTTTCACTTATTATGACTGCTCTCTGATCACTTAGAATTTTGTGGACTGATTTGATATGTATAAAGATGCAGCACCATTTTTACGGTTATACACGTCTATGATAAATCCTTTTAGTTCTGGTAAAAAACCTGCCATTTGTTAGAACTTTAGTAACAAAACTTTACTTCTTTTTGTTGATTGAACTTTTCCTTGTCCATGTAAGTACTGAAATCAAGATATGTAAATTTTAACCAGTAAAATACACTCCTCAATGGTTATGGTTACGGGAGGAACTTAAGCAAGTGGACAGAGAGAAAACTCCATGGCTGATTGTTCTTATGCATGCCCCAATATACAACAGCAATGGTGTACATTACATGGAGGGTGAAAGCATGCGAGCTGCTTTTGAGAGAGGGCTTGTTCACTACAAAGTTGATATGGTCTTCGCAGGCCACGTTCATGCTTATGAAAGATCGGTAGGCTTTGGTCCAATGCATTATTATTTTCCGCCTTAGTGCTGTTTAATTTATCTAATATATTCACAAGTAGACCATCAAATCTAAATATCTAAATGTGATCTTATGTTTTTAAATATTCATGACCGTTGAGCATATTTATGATGCTAGCACCATCTTTGATGGGTTACCAAAACATTTGAAGACAGGAAAAAATGGAAAATGATGGAACTTCTTGTAAGTTAATCAAAATTATCGATTGGTACAATATCAATGAAAGAAATTTGAAGAATCTTTGTTTGCATAAATATTTATATTTTAAATAGCGTTTGCACTTCAACAAAATACTGATGGACCTTGATGTATGTGGGATGATACACAACCTCAGGGTTGAGGTATAAATTACAGCTAGTCTAGGCCGGGATTGATTTATCTGAGGTTTTGTGAAGGACAAAATGTGAATTTTTGTCCATAAATTTGCATTGTTAACAAATTCTTAAAATAATATTTATATTATAAGAATTTTCAGCTAGAACTTACATGGCACATGAGATGATAATAATGAGCTACTATAAGGGTTTTGGAACAAAAATATTTATGTATAACTTTATTTTTCTTATAATATTTTTTATCATCTTTGCTCTCAAGGAATCATGAGCTGCTGGACATGTCTTTGGACAAGAATACACTGCAAATGGAAACAAGTACATTCCACTATTTCTCCTAAGACTTGGCGTAAATAAGTAGTTAATCAAAGAAAATTTGGCTTGAAACATTGAAGCCTTATTTGCTTCTCATTTTAAGAAATGTAGTTGGAAAGTAGTAGAAATAACTTTTGTGTATTAGATTTGAATGAGAATTTAACTCTTAACTCGACACAATGGAGAAAAATGATTTATGTTGTCAACTTCATGTAGTGGGATAAAGGTTTGATAATGTTGTTGTTGTATTTTCTTCTCATGAAATGACATGAGATTAAACAAATATTTGATTTCTGTTGAATGCATGCATGCACACACACGAACACTAGTGAAAAATTGGAGGGTGACTTACAATAAATTTTCAAAATTACAAAACAATAGAAAAAAACACAGAAAATCCTCAATTCGTATAGAAGTATTGAACCACCACTAAATTGATATCCGGTTATTAAATTGGACAAAAATAACCAAGAATCTGTATTATCCAATTCAAAGTCAAACCCAACAAAATTTGATTTTAGTTAAAATTACTACACAATGAATTCATTTTTAAAAAATCTTGCTACCAAATGAATCCTTAAAGAGCAAGTAGGAGCATCCATTATTTATGGACGATGGTCCCAAACATATAGCGTCAAATTTACCAAATGTTGAGCTATAAAATGCCGACTTAATAAGCAGTGAACTACATAGTTCGTTAAGATACTAAAAAATCTGTCAATGATGTGGTTATAATATAAACTTTCATTTTAGTACGTTTCATCGTAGTGATAAAAGTAATAATATGTGGGCTCGTATCAGCTTATCTAGCAAATATCTCAAGCTGATCATAGGATGGCTATCTGAAAATGGTGAAAGAAAGTTTTTCTTGTCATTTTGTTTGACAAATCAAATAACACACTATGATCCAGGGATTAGCTTTATTTGTTTAGCATGACTACTTATCAATCCATATCATGTTGGCTTTAATTTACTATCTCATTATAAGCTGTTTCTTTGCAGTATCGAGTTTCTAATATCAACTACAACATTACATCTGGAAACCGCTATCCTGTGCCGGACAAGTCAGCTCCTGTGTACATAACTGTTGGCGATGGAGGAAACCAAGAAGGGCTTGCTTCGAGGTGTCTCAAATACAATAGCTTAGGCTTCATTTGGGACGGCTTTTTTACTGCTTCTTAAAGCAGCTTTCGAGAATAAAAATTAAAATTTTTGTACTATAAAGCTCTTTTAAGAAGCGATAAGAGAGTAGCCCCAAGCAAAGACTTAGTATGATTATAAATTCCCATTTATTATTTTCTTACAAGAGTATTGATTTCTTAGATTTTCCAATTTGATAGGTTTCTTGAGCCACAGCCAGAATATTCAGCTTTTAGGGAGGCCAGCTATGGTCATTCAGTTTTGGAGTTGAAGAACAGGACTCATGCATTCTACAACTGGATTCGAAATGATGATGGCAAATCTGTGCCTACAGATCATGTTGTCTTTCACAACCAGTACTGGTAAGCATACCATTGTTAGTATATGCATATCAACACTGCAATTCTACCCTTATTAAAATCCACATTCGATGTCAGCTCCTCTTCTGGCTAATTTATTTTTGATATCTTATTAATTTTCTACGTTGAACTTCGGCATACATGTGCTGCGTTGGTTTCCTCACGGGTGCCTTAAACTTAATGCATTCAATTTTTTTGTTCCAGCAATACAACTGTAATCAGCTTCTCCCACTTGTATCTTGGTTTTGGTAATTAATAGCATCTTTAAGAATTTTCAGGTTCCTGTTAGGAATGATTTCAAAAACTTGATTGATGATTTAACTGCTTCCAGTGTTAGTTTGGATGGCTGGACTGGGTCAACCTCAATAAATAAGAAGTTTAGTCAATGCGGGATTAAGGATGTTAGGATTGTTGTCCCTTTCAATCCCCATCACCATCAACCCTGATCTGTTTCTCTCCCCCATCATATATTTTAGTGAGATAGATTTCTCTCTCTTTGAATTGTCAACCAAAACCCCAAACAAACAAAAAAAAAACCCCAAACATCTCGATCTCCATAAACAGTGTACCCACTACACTTTTGCTTATATATATATTTCAATGTCATGGCACCAAATGTAAGATCAAGACTTCATTATCTTTAAAATCATTAGAAACTAGTGGTATGCACAAATTTAGGAGCTTTATCATTTGATGATTAATCTCATGTATCAAAATCTTCTTAATACTCACGTAGAAAATTGCTATTTCAAGATTTTTAAATGGCTTTGAATTAAATACATTGATGGTTGATGATATATTGTACTTATTAGACAATTTTAATTAGTGAACTATATGGGTAAAATTAGATTTTAAAGAGGGCTTCAATAGTAGGAAGGAGCCAATAATTATTCTTAGTGGAGGCACAAATCAACAAATTTTAGAAATTTCTTGAACCTTTTTCATATGAACTTAGAATTAACATTGACAAACGACAATATATTATAAACAGTGTGTCTATAATGATCTCTATACCAAATAGCAACCCGCTTACAAATTTTGACATTTAAGGATATATAACAGGAACTTAAAAAATGATGAAAACTATTCAGTAAATCATAAACTGGGATTTAAAAATAATAAATTTTCAATGTTCCCGGCATAAGCTTCTATATGTCGTTTGATTATCTTTGTTTTTTTAATAACCTTGATGAATATTTATCATGAAAATTTGATAAAACAGCCCGAAAGTAATTATGATATTGTAGATCATAATGAACAATATTATCTTAATCATATAAAGCAGTGGAATACATAACCAAAATTAGTAGAACAGCCATGGTCCTTCACTAGCTATTGTGTAAGAGCTTAATGAAGACTCCATAGTACGTAATTTTAAGATGAATTTCAGCATCTACGAGCACAGAAACTAGAAAAGTTATCGGCACTCGGTTGAACTAGCTGTTGCCTTCAAATTTTTAAACCATTGCTTTCAGAGAAAAAAAATTTTGCTGGCCTCATGTTAGACCGGTTCAGCCGGTCCACACGGGACTGGCCCAGGCGAATAGAAACCGAGGTTCTGCCTTTCGCACGGAGACCGAGCGGACCGCTAACCTCCACCGGGCTGATTTAGGAAGGATTTTTGAGAAAGTTTAGGAGGGAAATTGAATGTAGGGACTGTTTAGAAATTTCCTTTTGAATTGTATGCATTAAATTGTTTGTTTTACTAGGGTTAGGGCATCTTGAATTTGGTTGAAAAATTAGATATCTTAGATTTAGGTTTTCTTTTGGGCTCTAGCAGTGTCTAGAGAGTTGGGAGAGATTGATCCTCCTCTCAAATTGAGGATCAACTATATCTTACTAGTTTCCGTTTCTATTTCATCAAATAATACAAATTCTTGTGAAAGATTTTTGCTGTTTTTTTAAAGATCGATAGGAATTACTTAAGATCTTCAAGTGATAGTTCCTATCACCTCACTAGCTATTGTGGCTTATTCAGTTTGATCTATAAACTGTTAATCTGTTTAATGATCATAAACACAAATGCAGGGCAAGCAACACAAGAAGGAGATTGAAGAAAAAACAACCAAACCGTCAGATCAACTTCATTGCAACATATTAAGCCAAAGTTATTGTGTAGTTGCAAACTGGTGCAAAGATTACTAAATAAGGAAGATCAGGTTTTTGTACTATTTTTAAAAATATTTCTACCCTGATGTTCATTTATCTTAGAAATAAAACATCCATTTATTTCACCAGTCGTATACGTAGTTCTAGCATCTAGCAAGTGTTGAGATAATAATGTTTATATTTTTCTAATGAGACAGGTTTTTATATCATTACAGAAAATTAAATTTCTATTCTTGACCTCTAATCAAATCTATTTGGTCATAAATTTTTTGTGTTGCTGTGCACTGCACGTATATACAAGGCCATTATTCATCTTTGCTGCATTCTGATGATTAAAATGAGAATAAAAACATAAACGTACTTCATCTCTTCTTGCTGCTTGAAGATTTCCTATTAATTTGTTTGAAAGAATTTATAAATGAACATTATAACAACAACAACATCAAGTCTGTCCCACTACATGGGATCGGCTACATGAATCCTTTTTCATAATTATTCTGTTAAAAGTCAAATTCTGATTTAAATTTAATAAAGAAAGATCATTTCTAATATTTTCTAACCAAATCTTTTTATGTCTATCTCTACCTATTTTAACATAAGTCAAATCTAATACCTCAACCTTCCTAATCGAGTCATCAAAGGCTTCTGTTTAATATAATCAAATCATTTTCATTGGAGCGATTCAAACCTTTTTGCGCATATGCCCATTTCGTATCATGCCTCTAAAGGTAAAGCTACTCATCCACCTGAGCATCCTCATATGCAACACTTAGTATTATGCTTTTGTTTTAATTGCCAACATTCGGTACCATAAAGCATTGCAAGACATAATTCACTCTTACACTTTATTTGGGATGATTTTTTACTGTTACTTAAATCAACTTCTTAATAAAAACTCAAAAATATATATATATATATTTTAAGAAACAGGAAGAAAATCATTCCAAATGAAGCCTTATTGATACAATTCTCAATAATGATTTTGGTCAATAACTAAGTGAAAAAAACTGCCAAAATTCATAAAATAGTAAAAAATTTGAAGTTCACGCAGCAGGAGTGAATTCAACGTTCTAATTCTCAAATAATTGAAATAGACTAGTTATAAGACTGATGATGATTATCTACATTCCACACAATTATCTAAAAATTGAAGTTCTTCCACATAATCCCCAAACAATTTCTCATTCCCATTTTATTCCGGGATTTACAATAACACGATGAAACAATATCGATATTATGTTACAATCAGTGTAAATCTGCCATCCAAATCTTTATGAATCACGATATATTGGCTGTGGTGTCCACTTGAGATGCACATTGAGCCTTCCAGACTTGGCCTCTTCCAGTTGAATACTCTCTTGGTATTCCCCTTCCATCAAAGCCCTTGTTAGGGTCATAATGCACCTCCCAATGAAATCCTAATAATGGCCAAATGATGTTAGTCAGAAATTTTTGATTTGCAACTTCAATAGTATTCAAAATTCTTATTTCCTTAACACAGAATTATGATAAGTGAATAAATTTCAAGGAACTTGGAAAACTAGAAAATGGCAGCCTGAAGAAATAGCATTCTTAATACAAAACAAACCTTGAGTAACATGATTTCTTGTACTTGAATCTAGAGGCACTCAATTGATCACAAATAATTTCAATCATTTAATATCAATCAATAACTAAATATTTATGGATTCCTATTTATAGGAATATGGTTACAAGACTGCAGGAGGCACACAACCAAAAGTGATGAGCAATTTCAAGAGGAGAAAGACATTTATTTACTCGACAAATATGCAGCGGGACGTAAAGTACATCTGAGCGCGCAAGGTTTATGGCACCTCCAAATCTATAAATAAGAAGTTGGAATTGTACACGCCGTTGCGCGTACCAAGCCTTATATTGATCAACTCTATGTGGTCATTGACAATTTTTTTTTTAAATGACTACTCTAATCTATTGAAGGCAAGGAGACCAGCTAAAAACCTTCAATCGCCTTTAACAGAGCTATGCACTTCCTAATGAAGGCACCATTTAAAGTTTGTTTGGTATACCACAAAGCCATCTTTAATCTTCAAATCTCTATCTTTCTCACTACTGAAGGTAGGGTTGAAGTTGCTAAAAAAAATAGCTTAGAGCTTCTAGAGAGCATCTGCAAAATTCATAGTGGAGAAGCAACAAAAAAATCCAAAAAAATACAAAGAAAGGCATGTTATCATCGTCCCAAGACCAACTTCCAAATATGTTTTCTTGAGTGGTTACATTTGAACAAAGATAACCTTAAAGGAGAAGTTAAAGCCTCCATACATGGAAATGTGTTCAATTGTAAATGTGGAGACTTTATAGCCCTTTGAGCCTTCCATGCTTGACAGCTAATCATCAGAAGTCCTACCTACTATGGATGATCTAAATAATTGAGTTCGTGGCTCTTAGAATTTCAGAATTGCATGGAGAACGGAAATGTATATGCAGAGCAATGAATAAGCAACATAAGGGTGCTCCTGCCTCCTAGTTGCATCTCAATGCACCCCTCTATTTGGTCCACTGGATCTACAAATCATTGGAAATCAAATCTTTTGGTGGCTCAGATCACTGGGAATCAAATTTTCTGATGGTTTCCCGTTAGTTTTATCTTAAAAGGGATCATCTACTTTTGTTTATTCTCATCATTGCAAATATAATTTTATTTAATCAAATCCAGACTAGGAGATTCCTCATGTTTTTAGAATTATATATATATATATATATAAAGAATGTTTGATTATCAATAATAAATAAGATCAATAGACTATGATGTTGTTTGGGACAGTTTTTTTTTTGCTTCTTAAAGCAGCTTTCTAATAAAATTTTTTTAATTTTTATACTAAAAAGCTTCTTTAGGAAGCAGAAAGATGGCCCTTCCAAACAAAAGCCTATATGTTGCATGTATTTTGAAGAACTAAAAAATCAATAAAAAGAATAAAACAGAAAAGAAGCAAATGTTGATTACATAAAAACGAGAAGGCACCAATGGTAACTATAGTTTCCTAAATTCTTCATCAAGAATATTATGTTAAAACTTTACGGCTCATAAATAGAAAACTTAAAAAAGAAAAAAAAAATTATAAATAGAAACTTTTTGCGGTTATGAAAACACACCTTTCCAAAAGTATCGTGGTCATATACCTCCAAAATTAGCATATCATGCAGCCCATCTTCCACTACAAAGTCAAAAGTCTGGTTCCAGGTTGGATTCAAGCTATTATTCACGACCTGCAGATAGTCACTGCTACGTAAATTGACAAACAAAACTTCAAAAAAAGAAAAAAAATCCTGAGACTAGAATAAGTTACCCGGGTTTTGTTTTTAGCGTCTGTTTTCTTCATAGTCAAAACAACAAAAGGATCTGCCTTTCCCAATACATCCATTGCAGGCAAGTCTTCTGCAGATATAACTGTCACAGATAGCACTCCTCTTACAATTACATCCTTTTTTTTGTAACTTGATGTATCAACAACCTCACTTCCATTCGCGCCACTTTTGAGAGCCTTCTCCAAGGAGGTCATAGAGAATTTTTGAGTAGCAAAAGGATTCATCATTTCATTCTCCATTCCATAAGGACAATACAAAAGCTCTAGGTGCACCTATGGTGTGATGGTACAAGAATATCAGATTTCAGGATAAGCAAAGATGACAGTATTAAAAAGATAGCTTGGAAACATAAACAAAGAATTACCCATGGCACATGCAAGTGCACACAGCCTGTGTGATGCAGGACTTGGGCAGTGGATATTAAATTTATGGTTAGAAAAATATTAGAAATGATCTTTCTTTATTAGATGAGAATTTTACTTTTAACATAACACAATGGCGAAAAAGGATTCATGTAGCCGACCCCACGTAGTGGGACAAAGGCTTGATGTTGTTGTTGTCGTTCAGCTTTGGGTTAGGAACTAACTGGATTTGTTAAGCAATGAAGATCATTGGATGCTTTCATTTGCTACTTTTAAGTAAGAAGTTCTGGAGTTGCAGTAATTTCCTCTCATGCCCGTGTTTGCATGGGTTTGAATTTAATTTATATGGAGCTATGGTTTATGTGGACATGAAATTTGGAAATTGTGAAATTATGGCTTCTTTTGCAGCAACTGAATGAGTGCTATGCGTCGGTTTATGATTTGTTATAACTTATAACATCTAGCAAGGTTTGGCTGATGAATTTAACATTTGAAATTAAAATCTGAATGGATTAATATTTTTGGGATTATTTAAACTTGGATTAAGCTGATTTTTATGACAATCTTTACTAGCCTAGGTTATAAGAAGTCCATAAATAGTTGTTCGGAAGCACGTAATTGGAAACTTTGGTTTGAATAAAATTTCTCTTTGTAGTTTCAACTTTATAGGTGCAAGTTGGATGCATGATTCCTTCAAATGCTTCTAAGAAAAGGTATGGATGCATGATTCCTTCAAATGCTTCTAAGAAAAGGTATCTTGTAGTGATTTGATGTTTGATTTTTTTTTTTTTTGCATGGGAAAATGTATCCTATAAGCCTCGAGGCGTTTTGATGCACATACCTCAAATTAAATCATTAAATTAATTAAAAACATGAGATAAAGCAATCGTAAATCATAAACTTCTGAATATAATCTTACATTTATCCCTTCTATTCTATTACCATCATAAACTTTTATGTTTCGAAAGGAAAACAAATAAAAAAGGAAAAACACAATTTGTAATTCAGAAACTAACCTGACCCCTATCTTTCCTATCTCTTTGAATTTCTAAATCTTTTAAAAGCTTCAGCCAAACATCTTTCACTTTTCCAGGTTGAAGGTCCTTTAGCTTGACTATCACACCACCTATATATTCAGATGCCTGGACCCCTTCATCATCGTAAATCTTCACCGTTAACTGCTGAGTAGTTGGATCTTCGACGACAAATTCAAAATGTTCATTCCAAATAGGATTTAAATCATTGTTCTGCAGGTAAGCAAAAAACAATATAAACAAATTATGGGGGAAAGGATATTAACTTGGTACTACCTTAAAAAGCATCATACTTACAATTGTTTTGCTCCTCTTAATTCTGTCACGTAAAGGGCGTATGTACAATTTGGCAAATGGATCAGATTTCCCTATGAGATCTTTGTTTGTCAAATTTTTTGCTTGCACAAGCTTTACTTCCAATGTTCCAACTGGTTTCAATTCTAGATCACTTCACAAAAAGGCAACCATTGTGCAAATGAATAAAATGGAAATTATAGCCATAACATTTAACAAAACAAAATAGAAATGTACCGTCCATATACCTGTAGTCTCCAGGTATTACTGGATATATTTTCCTTACAGGCCAAGTTATTGAATCTTCAATAGAATCACGTATAGTATCCTAAAAATGAACAAACGAAAACATGTAAGGATCACAATTTGCTAATGAAAACAGCGCAGTTAATATGTTAAAGAATCCTTAAACCTCAATGGCATCAGATACTCCAGGGATAGATGTTAATTCACCTCCAATCTTCAAAGTGTAATCCAGCCTTTTCTGTAGAAAAAATACAACTTTGAAAGTGGCTGTTGTATCCAAGTAACAATGCATAAAAATGTAGATCTCATGTACCAAAGTGCAACACCTTCTCCCTCAAAGAATACGACACGGCTCCAAAGCAGGGTAAAACATCCACCAAAGGCTTAAATATCAAGCGAAACACCCCAGTAAATGCAACGTTTTTCACCTGAATGAGAGAATTCAAAATGTTTGTTGGTATCAATAATATAGAAAACATAATTTGTCCAAAAATCAGTAGTTGCGAAGCAGAAGTATGTTGCAGGAGCCTCAGCATGTTTAAGATCCAATAAAATGACATTTAGCAATCTCAAGTTTTACAAAAAGATTCTACTAAATACAATAATTATCCAAGGCCTGGACAGCAATCCAACAAATAAAGTAAAGAAAAGGGTGGGGCAATGAGTGAATCAGGAGAATGGATACTGGGAAAATGGTGTTGGTCAAAATCAAACGAAATCAAACGAAACACTTTAAGTTGGAAGCAAAGATGATGGACAGGATGATTTGATTGGGCGGGAATTAAGAAGTTTTCTAATCAAGAGCTATTTAGGAATGTTCTTAATCAAAGGAGAATTGTTTAGGAATATTTTAATTACAATTGGTAGTGAATTATTTAGTGAAAGAGATTTAATTATTATAAAAGTTTCAAATAAAAGTACAAATTTTGTTTTCTATCCTGAAATAGTAAATTTCACAAATAGGTTCAAAAAATTATCGCATTAATTATCAGTTAAATAAATTTTATATTAGCGATTAATGTTGAGTTTATTCTTTGCAATTAATTAAAAATGTTAAACTAAAGTTATGTTAATTATTATACTAATTATATCATGAATAGTCGATCTAAGGGGTTAGTAAATTAAGCCCACTAATTTAGTATTTATATTAGCCAATTAAGCTACTGTAGCACAACACTAACTGAGTACAATAACTATTATAATAATCCTATACTATCCACTAGTATAGGCATGCAACCTTGGATGGGAAATCTGGCGGCTGGGAAGTATGTGAGCTGTAATATAAAAGCATTATCGTGACTGTATTCCCCATTTGATTTCCTGAGCCGAAATTTCTGTTTTCTGCTTGCGGGTCCTGTGGAGCGGATGCAAGAATAGGTTGGGGGCAGGGAATTTGGCTGCTGTAGGAGGAAATATTTGGAGTAAATTGCAGAGAAGTAATAAGGAGAGGAATAAGAGGAGAATGAGGAAAAAGTTTGAGGGAATAAATGTAAGCACTTATATTATTAACTTATGTTGTGTTGTGAACATTTAAATATTGATAGTGCTGCTAAGGTAACTTATACCACAATCGCACTGTTAGGATAATTTTATTGGGTATATGAAGAAAGGAGAATCTGGTTGCGAGATAAGTTGTTAAAGGGGATGAAATGATTGTATTAAATTTCTTGGAAAATGAATTATAGAAATTATATGAGAGGAGAGGTTGATTGTGTAGGTACTTTACAAGCGAAAAAGGCTACGAAGTGCTGAATTTGAGAAGGCAACTAGGAAAGGGAGTAAGAAATGCAATTTAATTTAATCAAATAAATGTGATTATTTTTCGACTTGTATAGCTGCATGCCATCAAAACTGAAGGGTAAAAAGACAGTAAAGTAACTTTTATCTATTATGCATTACAATCAAACAGTTAGGTATGAACGACCTCATGCAAATTTTTAAGCTTATCATGTAGTACTATAGGATTAGATAAATGTTTTTCTAATTAACAATGTTTTGAAAAGAAAAGCATGTTGTTATCTATTGTGTACATATTGTTTTTATGCAACAGTAGAGTCAATAGAACATTTATATGGAAGCATGAAGCCAAGCAACACATACTCATCATTCATACTAGTCATTTCTTAAGACAAAATGGCTAGGGAGTCTACTTTGCTATTCAGAGCCTAGAAGACCCGGATTAAAATTATATTTAGAATTTTCTTCCTAACCTCGAGAACCTGCTTATGATAATGAGCCAATTCAAGTTTCTAAACTTGTAGATGTAAAACCCGAAAAGTAACGATCTTCAGCGTCGCATGCATTTCGATGCGCCGTTACAAGATTAAGTAAAATTTCAAAGTCGTCAGAATTCGACGCATTAAATTTTATAAAATAGTACGCAAAATTCTGAGCGAATCGGTATAAAGAACCCATATAGAATTTCGCGTGTTTTGGAAGTTAAAATTCGTATAAGTTTTTATATGACAAGATTGCCCTTGATGTCATTTAAGTGGAGATAACTTAAGTGAGGGCATTTTAGACTTTGTGCAATTAGGGAGAGACATTCACTCTTATTAGGGGACTGAAATATTTCAGTCCCCATTCCTCTCGTGCGGCCCGAACCGAATGGAAGAGGGAGAGAAGAGGCGAGGGGAGGAGCGGCGATGGCGGTCTTAGGGGCGGTTTCCGACGGCGATTTGTGAAAAAGATTGAAGGCAAATCGTAGGAAAGGTAAGGTGAGTTCTTATAAACTTTTTCTCGTGATTTTCCTTAAGGTTTTCTCAAGAAAGAAACCTAGGGTTTTATGAAAACTCAAAATCTCTCTGTAAGATAAAGATAGGGAAGGCTTAGAGGATGTTTCTAAACACAAAAATGAGATGATTTCTTGAAAGATATAGATTTTAAAAATTAGGTTTTCTCCGATTTTTATATTCTTTCAAAATGGTTTTGTAGTAAAGTTTTCTAATGACGTTATAAAGCTTTTTTTGTGAAGTTAGTTAAATTTTATGAAGAAATTTTCATGTTCTAAGATTAGGACTTTCCAAAACCATGAAAACTTTTAAGTGTATTGGTTCCTAATGGACTAAATAAGGTTTTTAAAAAGCAAAAATTAGAACTTTAGCATAAAATGTTATTTTTCCAACTTTTAATTAGGTAAATCTGAAAATTTATTGTATGTTAATTTATGTTAAGTGTAAGAGAGGATTTTTATGCATGTGGTAAGAAAAGGAATTGAAGAAGGTTTCCAAAAAAAATTAGATTTATGATTAAGTCCCAATTTAGAGGAAATAAAAATGGTATTTATCATGAATTGGGAAAAGGGTTAATTAGAAAGTCTAAACATAGTATATGGATGAATTTCTTATTCATAAATTAGGATTTTTATAAGTTTATGAGAGAACAAATAGTATTTACACGTTATGTTAGGTATCTTGTAGATATCGATCACGTAAAGGGAATGGTTCGTTAATACTTTTGGCGAATCACCGTTGTGAGATAGTTAAAATGAAATTCTTTTAAATTTAGAAAATTCTCTAAATACAAACATGTAGAAATGATATTTCTTTTTATGCTACTTGTAATTTCATTTATGACTAGCATGATTTTACATAAATGCTCATGATCACATGACACAAAAACAAATTTTTTATGTATTGATAGTAGAAATTGGTAAAGCTCATATTTCATTATTTACAAGTATTACATATGTCATATGCTTTCTTCTACATGCAACATATATATGAGCATCTCTCTTTTTTCATGTAAGTAGTAAACATGTAACTCCATATGAGAACATATACATGAATGTCATTCTAAAAGCTCTTTTAGGAATAAATAAGGAATGATTGCATGTGCATGTTAGATGCGGAAGTATCAATGGTAAAGGGGCTTTTTTGAGCTAATGGTAAAGAAGCTTTTATGAGCCAAATGGTAAAATGGTTCATTATAACCAAATGATAAATGTTGTCAAATAATTATGTACCTAATCAATATAAATGATACTTTCGATACGGGTGATTAATATTATATTATTATGATATCATATATTTATATTATATGCATTTGAGGCACCAAATGAGTCATTAATGCTTAAGGAGAAAGGATTGCAAGTTTATGCAAAGAAAGAGAACTTAAAGATTGACTTAGAGGCATGTTCACTTTAGATAATATGTTATGACATGTTGAATATTTATTTATTGAGAAGTATATGCATGTTGTAGTTCTTTTCTTACCTCTAAATTTAATTTAATGTCATTTTACCTACTGAGTTATGACTCACCCTTTTTATGGGACACTTTTTAGGAGAACCCAATAAAAAATAATGGCGGATACCATTTACGTACCATCGTAGGGAGACGACGGACGATAAATTCTTTCTTTTTGATTTATGATATTTTGAGTTAGAATGACTCGGGATAAATTGTAAGGAAATATTTCTGGATATCTTTTTATGTTTTGAACATCTATGTTTTAATGTTGATATTTTGAATGATAGATGAATAAAAAGAAAGAAAATTTTTACTTGCTTTTTAAATAGTATTTTTTTCTTTATGCATTGAAGATGTTTTGATATTGTAATGTGAATGTTTTTAATTTCTACTATCCGATCTCCGTTCCCGCCTCGCCTATGCCCGGTAAGCTCGCATTGGCGAGGTAGGAACGGAGGTCGGACAGAAGAAATTAAAACCTTTACATTATAATATCAAAACATCTCCAATGCATAAAGAAAGAGCCACTATATAAAAAGTCAAGTGAAAATTTTCTTTTCTTTCTTTCTATTCATCCATCATTCAACATATCAACATTAAAATATTGATGTTCAAAACATAAAAGATATCAAAAAATCTTTCCTTACAATTCATCATGAGTCCTATCTCAAAATATCAAAAAAGAAAAAGAAAAAACTGTCGTCTGTCGTCTCTCTACGATGGTACGTAAAGGTAGATTTATTCGCTATTATCTTTTATCGGGTTCTCCTAAAAAGTGTGTTATAAGTAGGGTGAGTCACAACTCAGTAGATAAAAGAACATTCAATTAAATTTAATAACAAGAAAATAAGTACAACATGCATCAACTTCTCAATAAATAAACATTCAACACGTCATAACATAGCATCTAACATAAACATGCCTCTAAGTCAACCTTCAAGTTCTCTTTCTTTGCATAAACTTGTATTCCTTTCTCTTTAAGCAATTATGATTCAATTGGTACCTCAAATCCATATAATATAAAGATATGATATCATAATAATATAATATTAATCACCCGTCTCGGAAGTATCATTTGTACTGATCAGGTACATAATTATTTGGTCATATTTACCATTTGGTTCTAACGAACACTTTACCATTAGCTCAAAAGAGTCCCTTTATATTGATACTTCCGCATCAAACATGCACATGCAATCATTCTTTATTTATTCATAAAATAGGCTTTAGCATGACATTTATGCATATGGTCTCATACGATACTACATGTTTGCTACTTACATGAGAAAAGAGTGATACTCATATGTATGTTGCATGTAGAAGAAGGCATATGTAATACTTGTAAATAAAGAAAGATGAGCTTTATCATTTTTTACTATCAATATATAAAAAATTTGCTTTTATATTATATAATCATGAGCATTTATGTAAAAATATGCTAGTCGTAAATGAAATTACAAATAACATAAAAATAAATATCATTTCTACATGTTTGTATTTAAAAAACTTTCTAAATTTAAAAGAATTTTATTTTACATACCTCACCGCAGTGTGATTCGTCAAATGTCTTTACAACCTTCCCTTTACGCAATCAATATCTACAAGAGATATACATAAAGTGTAAACATTACTTGTTCTCTCTTAAACTCCTAAAACCCCTAATTTATGAATAAGGAACTCATCAATACACTATGCTTAGACTTTCTAATTAACTCTTTTCTCAATTCATGATAAATACCATTTTTATTTCCTCTAAATTGAGACTTAATCATAAATCTAGCATTTTGGAAACCTCATTCAATTCATTTGTTTATAATATGCATAAAGAACCTCTCTTATACTTAAATATTAAATAAAATGCAATAAATTTTTGGATTTACCTAATTTAAAAATTAGAAAAATAACATTTTGTACTAAAGCTCTAATTTTTGCTTTTAAAAACCTTCCGAAGGTTATTAGGAACCAATACACTTAAAAATTTTCATGATTTTGGAAAGCCCTAAATCTTGGAGTATGAAAATCTCTTCTTAAAATTTAACTAACTACGCATAAAAGCTCTATAATGTCATCAGGAAACTTTCCTACAAAGACATTTTGAAAGAATACAAAAATCGGAGAAATTTCTAATTTTTAAAATCTATATTTTTTAAGAAATCATCTCATTTTTGTGTTTAGAAACACCCTCTAAGCCTTCCCTATCCTTATCTTAAAGAGATTTTGAGTTTTCATAAAATCATAGATTTATTTATTAAGAAAACCTTAAGGAAAATCATGAAAAAAAGTCTATAAGAGCTCACCTTACTCTTCCCTATGATTTTCCTTTAATCTTCTTCACAAATCGCCATCGGAAACCGCCCCTAAGACCGCCGTTTGCCGCTCTCGTAGCCTCCTTCCCATGCTTCCTTCCGCTCGGTTCGGGCCGCACGAAAGAAATGGGGACCGAAATATTTCGGTCCCCTAATAAGAGTGCAGGCATTGGGGTTTAATGTAAAAGGTCTTAAATGCCCTTACTTAAGTTACCTCCACTTAAATGACATCAAAGGCAAACTTGTCATATAAAACTTCCACGAATTTTAACTTCCAAAATACGTGAAATCCAATATGGGTTTTTTATACCGATTCGCTCAGAATTTTGCGTAATATTTTATGGAATTTATTGCGTCGAATTACGACGACTTTGAAATTTTGACTAATTTTGTTGCGGGGCATCGAAATGCGTGTGACACTGAAGATCGTTATTTTTCAGGTTTTACATATATGATCGACAACTATCCTTAATCAAAAGTTTTCTCTCGTGATCGAGAGGAGTAATTAACTATAGGGGCTTGCGCCTATAAGAAACCAGAATTCAGATCATAAAGTCCTCGCAAAATGAGAGCGAAATCTCTGGGTAGTGTCTTATCTACAAACCAATCTGCCTTCCCAAAATTTACCCTGGAACTTAATTCCATTAAAACTCCCCTGAAGAAAAGCAAGCAGGCGAAGGCCTGGGCCGAATTTTCAGAGCCCACAGTTAGGATACGTAATGAGCATATACGAGATAAGGTTGGAGTAGCTCCAGTGGAAGAAAAGATTAGAGAGAGTCACCTTAGATGGTTTAGTCACATTAAATAGGGTTGCAGGTGAACCGAGCGATCGACAAGCTATTCGAGACTCGGCTCGATAAGAGCTCGTTCGTGATCGTTTAATTAGTTAGTTGAACAAGCTTGAACACTTTTGTAAATACTCGATGGGTTAATAAACAAACATGAACAACAATGCGTTTGGCTGGATTAGGTTCGTGAATATGATCGTTTAAAGCTCGTAAACATACTTGGTATGAAGCTTCGTGAACAAAGAACTCGATTAATTCTTATTATTTATTATTATAATATATATTTAATAAATAAGTTATTATTATATATTAATTTTTATTAATAGATTAATTCTCATTAATAATATTACTTATCATTTATTTACTAATAACAATTATTTAATTAATGATTAATAACTATTTAAGTTTTTTTTATTTGAGCCTACTGCTCGCTCAAAGTCACATTAAAAATAAAATTATTAAATTTTTTAAAAAGTCCCGCTCAGTCAATTGTCCGCCGCCCGCCCTCTCTCTCTATATATTTAGCATTTTTTAACTCCCGCCTGCCTTTCTCTCTCCTCTGTGGCATCAAAAAATTTTATAAAAAAAATTGTAGGCTCTTTAGTCCCACACCGCCTGGAATTCAACAAGTATGCTATATAAAAACAAAGTTATTTCATGCCTTGCTGAAAGGCGAGAGCGAGGAGGGTTGTATGGGCGGAATGCTTAACGAGCTCGATAAGTTGGTTTAACGAGCTGCTCAATAAGCCTGAAATTAAACGAGCTCAAACTTGAATTTTTTAAATGAACTCGAGGTCGAACAGGTGTCTGAGAAGCTCGACGAGCTTCGAGCCGAGCTTGAGCTCATTTTTGACAAACGAGCATGAACTTGAACAGGCCAAAGCTCAGCTATGCTCGGTTTGTTTGCAGTCCTAACATTAAACGAAGGCCTTCCGATGACCCGGTTCGGAAAGTTGAGTTATTAGATTTGACTTATGTTAAGAAAGGTAGAGGTAGACCTAAAAAGACTTGGTTAGAAAATATTAGAAATGATCTTTCTTTATTAGATTTAAATGAGAATTAGACTTTTAACAACACATACTGGCGAAAAAGGATTCATGTAGTTGACCTTGGGACAAAGGCTTGATGATGTTGTTGTTGTATTCAAGGCTTAGTCAAGCAAAATGAATATCTCATTATGCCCCGTCGGGCGTTACAAAGATGAGGTCAATACCAGCTCAAGCCTTTGGGAAGTTTGACAGATGATGTTCCATCAAAATACATCTTATATTCATAGTCTTTCATTTTCATGAATGATGAGAATTTGCTCATCAGGTAGATCATCACTGAGGTGCAAATCTACAGTAATGGGATGTGCAACAAGAAAATTTACATAGTTTCCTTTACATCATTTTATAGGAAATATAAGTGATCTCGAAATATAAAAGTATTATTACCCATTTGGCTAAACGTCCGATCAATATTGGCATTATCATCTAAGAAGTTTAAATAATTGATCTTTGAATCAAAGTGATTTTATAAGATAACATATAATGATAGTTTTTGAGCGGCAAAGATTAGCACCATACAATGCTTCTCAATTGTAGAATATTACATTTATGCTCCTATTGCTCTTTGACTAATGCAATAGAGAGAATTCTCCTAGCCTTCTTCATTATGTTGTAACAATGCTTCGAGTGATTCTTCCAATGCTACTATATACAAAATAAGATGCTTCCTAAAAATTGGCACTACAAGAATAGGTGAGCTCAATAGATATCTCTTGATAACGTCAGATGTTTTTTTGGCATTCATCATCCTATTAAAAACGAAAATATTTCTTCAACATATTCACAAATGATTGACATATGCCTGACTGATTTGATATAAATGTTCTAATGAACGCAAGATATTCTCATAAAGAATAAAGTTGGCGAAGACTTTTCGGCGGCTTTGATGATTACTTTAACTTTATTGGGGTCAATTTATATTCCTTCGTGACGTACAATGTACTCCCAAAAACCTCTATGATGAGACCATGGAAGTGCATTTGAGAGAATTTTGCGGTCAAACTTTTTGATTCTTTCAAATACAACAATCCTAAGATCATTGATGTGATCTTTGCTCTTAACAACACAATTATTGATATAACACTCTTCTAATGGATCAAGTCCATCAAGCACAAATTCTCATCCAGATGTTGTTGTGACGAGATCAAGCACATAATATATTAACCATAGAAGTAAATAACGTCATCATCAAGTCCATCAAGCATAAAATGTTGGACCGATGACAACCTCAATCAGCTCAACAAGCTCTTGCAGCTGAGCTAGAGGGCCATGCATTTACTGTCCACACTCTATAATTGAACAAAATTCATATTTTTATTCGATGCTTTTCTAAAATTTTATAAATATTGTACATATTGAAATGAAATATATTCAATCAATTCCCTTTAATTTTTATTTCCCCTTGGGTTTTATTAGAGTAGTTTCTAGTATAAGCAACTATGGCTAGTTTATGAAAGGAGACCTGGAAGACACTTCTTCCACTGAGCTAAACTCTAGACTTCCTGCCAAACTAACATCTAAATTTGGTACCTGAACGCAGTTCCATAACACTTCTATGAACTTGCTCAAAAACATGTAGGTCATTAATGTATGCAATCAGTTAATTGCATCACAACACATGTAGTTCGACTTGTTGAGATGAGTAAAATATATATTATGTTGAAACCTTCATAAATAAAATTCATTTAAGAAATCAGCCATTGTCAGGTACCTTTGAGCATGTGCCCTATCCTTTCACAAGGGCGCCTAACTCTGGAAAGTAATAAGGAACTTGATTATCAAGAAAATCATCACAAAGACGTAACAGCATTTATAAAATATGATTGATTAGAACTCTAAATTATGAATGGTATTGAAAATTTTCAAATCAAGCAATTGCATTTTCAGATATAATAAAAGCAATACGAACATAAAGTCCTTCAAGTAACTTTTAACTGTTGCAAGCATATATTTTCCATGCAAGGTTCTCAAGAATTCCATATTCACAAGTTTGAAGCTTAAGAAAAGGAAGGAAAGAATAATATGATAATTCATAGTAAATAAAAGCCACGAAGATATTTCATTCTACAAAAAATGATGGGTGAGTAAAACTTCCCAAAGCTGGTACTGGTACAAGTAATATCTAACATCACCTGTATGGGAAGTGAAACACCTACTGCAGTCTGAATATCAAGGACAATGTTTGGGTTGCCATCCCACTGCATCTCAAGCTCCATAGTTACACCAGAATCATCATCTTCAATAATAGAAACTCCTAATATACACGAGATCATTTTACAAGTCTTTCAGTAAGACGTTTAAATTAACTGAGAATGCAATATTTATTATACCAAAAGGAATTGCTCAGCTCTCACTGAAAATGATTGCAAATAAAACTATGCTACTCTTCTTATTACTTAACTAGGACTTATTCCTGGATGTAGGCAGCAACTAAAAAAAGATAACATATACAAGTTTTTCATACATTATATCAAGCTCTGGGAGGGGAAATAATTCCAGGCATGCATGTATTTTTTTTTTTTTTAGTGAATTACATTTGTGCTAGGTTCCATGTGACTGACTGTCTTATACTTACTATATTTGCACCTGCATGCATTCTCGGTTTCAAGGGTAAGGTGCTTAAGGAATATAAGGTCTGAAGATCATTGATAATAGTTGGGTTTTATTTGTCTTATTCTTAAACTTGACACATATACAAGTTTTGATGTTTACTTAGAAAATATCATGATTTTGTGAAATTATATTATTTTAATTTATAAACAGTGCAATTGTTGCAAATAAAAACTTACATTTGATTATCCAATGCTTACTATTTTGCAATGAATTCAGTGGCTTCGTGTGCATGTGATTGGAGCTATGATCAACTCTAATGATTATAATTTTCAAGAAGGCCAATGCTATGAAATAAATGATTGAAATGCATATTAGATGATTGAATGATGTTCTCCCCATTTGCCATACATCAACTTAGCATGCAAGGGTGTCAATATTTGACCGAACCTGAAATCCGACTTGGATCCGACCCGAAAAATTTCGGGTTATGGTCAACCAATCTGGCAAATGGGTCGGGTTCGGGTTCAATGTCTTGACTCGTTTTCAAAATCGGGTCAGGTTTTTTGTTGACCCGAAAATCTAAAGTTGACCCAAACTAACCTGGATCCCCCCGCAACCCACATCCAGCATTCGCATGCATCCCGCGCACACACCCGTCACGCCTGCAACCTACATCCCACACCCACCCACCACACATGACCCCTACGGCCTACATCTCTCGCCCCCAACCCCCTGCGCTCGACCCCAAGGCTAGATCTTTACCCTGAGCTCGCCTGCAACATGCGCTTGACCCCACGTGCTCGCAGCCAACGCTCGACCCCACGTGCTTGCAGCTAATGCTCACCTGCGTCTTCTCACCTAAGTCCTCCCCGCATCCCATACCCGACCCTGCTTTCCGCAACCTTCACTCACACGCTCTGCATAGGGCTGTCAAAATATGGTTTTGGGTCAGGTTTGGGTCGAACCCGAATCTGACCCGGCACTTTTAAACCCAACCCGTTTTTGCAAACGAGTTGATTTTTCGGACCCGAACCGGACCCGCTTTAGGTATGTTTTACTAAAATATTTTTATTTAATTCGATTTATTTAAACCTAAATTGAATTAAGGTAAAATTTATTTACAATCAATTTAAAATAAACCAAAGCCTAATTCAGTTTGGGAAACATGGTTTATAATTTTTTGGAAACAATATTTACTTATTTTATAACAATCTTCTAAAATATTCCTAAATCAATTAAAAATAGGTCATACCAGGTTGATTTCGGGTTTTCGAGTCAACCCGGACCTGACTCGATTTTACAAACGGGTCGAAATCCCTAAAACCTGAACCCGACCCAGTTTGAGTTTGAGTTTGGGTCGGGTTCAGGTCGGATTTTCGGGTCGTATCAAATACTGACACCCCTAGTAGCCCTGTAGCCTGCTCCCCGACCAGCGTGTTAGGTCGGGTCGGGTTTAGGTCAGGTCAAATAGTGATGAGTCAATTTTGGGTTGGATCCAAACTAGTTCCGAAAACTCATTTTGACACCCCTATTAACATGATTTGTAATACTGTCATTGAATTGGGTTGGAGCATTACAGCTACTTTGAATGAAAATTAACATTAGTTATGGCAATATCAAGTGAACTTAGATTCATTATTACCAAATACCTAATAAAAAGTGACTAGTGTGGGCTCCACCCTTAATGTACAAATTGATGAACGTAGCAATGAAAGAAAATTATTTTGAGAAGCAAAAGAATCCAATAGGCCAACAAGGCATTGAAGTGTTGGTCAAACTAAATATTTAAAATGCAACTCAGATCTCGACAAATGAAAAAAAGAACAAGCTTAGAGGGCCATGAAGGCTACGAAGCCTTTTGACATACAACAATACCTTGAGAGCTTAGAAAAGAATGAGTACATAAGTACCATTTGTTTTAAAGGTATCACAGGTATGCTTACTGGTAACATGGACAATAAGATGGTGTCTAACAAGGAAAGACTAGATCATTGGTTATCAATCCTGATTCATGTGATTTCTCCATTTGGATTGATGATCCTGATAGGAAACTGATGAGGACATCAGACTGTGGAAAGTTTATCAGATGAAGAGCCGGAGATCTATGGCTAGGATCGGATTGCTCTATTTCTGAGCAATTATTGTATCTGATTTATTATGTGTAATTTTTCATTTTTATCCTCACTTAAGGGAGTAGGTTTATGTGACCCCAGGGGGCACTTTTGTCATTTGATATTTTATTGTATTTTGTCTATTTATAGACCTCATCTACCCCTTGGGAAGGAGGATGATTATGATGAATGAAAATTTCTGCACTTTATGTTTTGGTGCGTTTGAGAGTTTTTCTGAGAGCGCATGTGAAGTCCCTAGGTGAGGACAAAGCAGGATTCGTCAGCTGCAGGAAGCATTCGGGCTCATGATTTATCGATGCCACCATTCCCCATCAAGCTCAGCATCCTCACATCCAAGCCTAGCCGAATCATCACCCGTAAATTTCCTTGGCCGATCCACCATAACCTCTTCCTTTCTTCATCCTAACCGCCGCCTCCCCCCCCCCCCCCCCCCCCCCCCCCCCCCCCCTTGCTCATGGTTGAAACTTTCATGACTTCTTCTCCCCACTTTTCTTTCTCCAAATTGGTACTCCAACATTTCCAAAATTAACCTAGCACTAATCTGGGAAATCTAAATTCAAAATTTGAATTATCCTTCAGCCTTCAATTCCTTTCTTAAATTATTGGATTATTTTTGGAAAGGTATCTCCATCAATAAATATGAAATTTAAATGAAGAATCCTCGTTAACTCTCCTTCCTAAATTAGCCTAGCTTAATTTATTAAAATTTGAATTCTCCTTGAGCCTTCAATCCCTTTCCTAAATTGTTGGATTATTTTTGGAAAGGTATCACCATTAATAAATCTAAAATTTAAATGAAAAATTCTTATTAATTCTCATTCCTAAAAAGCTCAACATATAACAAAAACTCTATCATTGCTTTCAATGCAAGGCAAAAGAATCAATATATATGTTTCAGTTCTAGTCAATATCAATCATCACTTAATATAAGCAATAAAAATTTCAAAAATTAATGATAAAATCAATATGATCAGTGAAATCAAAAGAGATCTATCAAACTATAAGATATATAGTAAAGTGTACTATCATCTGATGAATCATGTTAGTATGTTATGCTATGTTGTATCAATATTGATGCTAGTACGATTTCAATTATATTATCAATCAATTCAAATGCACTATCATGTAAATGCAATCATAAATGCAACATATTTTTCCACCTCAATTATTGCTCAGTTGGGTATCAATCTTAATCAGGCCCAATTGTCAATTAATTGGTATCAGTCAACCCCAATTGCTGCCTAGTTGGGTATCAGTCTTAATTAGGCCCAACTGTCAACCAATTGGTATCGGTCTACCCCAATTGTCGCTCAGTTAGGTATCAATCATAATTAAGCCCAATTATCGAACAATTAGTATCGGTCTTCATCATTCATATTAACAATCAGCCTTCTATCTAGCCTCTCTTATATGCAAATGCTACATTTTTGTCAATGTCATGCATGAAACGTAACAATTCATAGAATACAGAAAAATCTATCGAATTTATCTACTATACATTTACTTCAAAAAATCATAACTTCCAATTTAACCAGTGAAAATTTGATTTATTCCTGTTAAAATGTTCAAATTGACGGCATCTATCACATACCAAAAGTTATGTAGTAAAAGTTTTACCAATATAAATTTATCCTCATTTTTCGATAAAGATAATATAAATTTCATCCGAAAAAATGCCAAAACACAAAATTATTAAAAACTAAAATTGGATAACGATTCCTTACAATGAGATGAACAAACCTCCCAACAGGATCGACAGCCAAGAATCACTCCACGACCTTCAAACCCTATGTTTTCTTTTTCTCTCGTCACTTTTCTCTCTTAATTCAAGTAGAGGTATTAGATTTGACTTATGTTAAGAAAGGTAGGGGTAGACCTAAAAAGACTTGGTTAGAAAATATTAAGAATGACCTTTCTTTATTAGATTTAAACGAGAATTTGACTTTTAATATGACACAATGGAGAAAAAGGATTCATGTAGCCGACCCCACGTAGTGGGATAAAGGCTTGATGTTGTTGTTGTACTTTTCTCTCTTAATTCCCTCATTCCATTCTCTGTTAGCCGGTTTAATAAAGAGAAATAGTTAATGTCTTATTTAATGGTTTATACTAGTGACTTGGAATATTTTGAATAAAAATAAAAATATAATAATAATAATAATAATAATAATATAATTTAATCAGTTTTCAATATAAAATTCATAAAAATTATTTTGGAGCTTCAAAAAGTATACAAAAATATTCGTAGAATAGCACATTTTATTTAGAAATTCTACTGAAATCAATGTAGGCATAGAAGGTTTTCAACCTTTTTATACTTGTGTTTAATGAGGAAGTCAAAGTTTTAACATGCGCCACCGGCATGGGTATCATTTCTATAATATTTGAGGATATATAAGAGTAAGATACTCTCTCTCATCAACGAGATTAAAATTTTCTTTTAACTTTTTGTTTTGGAGTTAGGTCACAAATACCCTTTATCTTGAGGCATCATGATACTTATAGGTTGATAGAGGAACAATTTTTATTCCACATTTTCAATGTCACTGCCGAGGTGAGGCACTGAATTGGATAGTTTTGATTCATTCATGCCTTAATCTTTTAGCTTCACCATATCAAGTGGAAGAGTCTTTGACTTTTGTATTATAAAATATTTGGCTCCATTATAGATTTTAACCTCATGCACCAAAAATGCTTATTCCTCTCTCAATTTGATGTTCTTCACCATCGCAATTGTATTTCATACATTAGTGAAGTGATGAAGGAACAACACCATATTCATGAAGTCGCGGTCTCCCAAGGAGTGCCTTATAAGAGGTGGCAGAGTTAATAAATGAAATTTTGCCTGTGTAAAGTTCCCCGAAAATTTAGGGGTCAAATAAGGGATCCAAAGGTTCTTTGTCCATATTCATTGAACCCTTGGAGGAATATCATACTCTTATCAAAGCATTAAATATCAAGAGTTAATCCTTTGAGTGTCTTAAGACTCATTAGATTGACGGAGGAGCTAGGATCAAAAAGAAATATATTCATTTGAATAGTGTTACTTTTTGTAGCAATATAGAGTGGTTAGTTTTGTTCTATTGTGCCAAAGAGAAGATCATTATCATCAAAGGTAATTGCAGATATACTTTGAGTATATGAGCTTCCATCATATTTTGCTCTGCAAAGAATGCTTCATATTATTTTGGATTTTGTAAGGCTTTTATGAATGTTTCATGTATCTTTAGGCATGATGAGGGCATCATAAATGCTCAAAAATGTTAATAGCTTGAGGAGATGAGCTAAGACATTATAATCCACGGTTACATTAGCGATCGTCTTGGATTTAGGTGAGTCTAGCTATATAACAAATTCATTAAGCTGGATATTTTTCTTCTGATCTGATGTAGGCAAGGGGAGGGGTCAAAACAAGTTGAGTTTTACTTTTGGTGAGTTTTAATATCCTCTACTAAATGTCAGCTCATTAATATTTAGTAGTGTTTTAAGCTCATAAATTGAAGTTTAATTAGATTAATCCCCTCCTCCTTGTGGCTCTTAGGTTTCTTCTCTTGTGTCTTTTCTCCTTCCCCCTCTTATTTCTCTTCATTAACTTGACCTTTCATCTCCCTATTATCACTTGGGCTGCTATTGGAGTGGACTGCTGCAGTTTATCACTTGGCTGCCTTTGCATTAATTCCCACGGATTGGCTTGGCTGCCTTTGCATTAATTTCTGTTGGATTTGTGAATCAGCCACTTGGAACCATGGCTTTGGCTCTCCTTTTACCATGAATTAATGTATCTGTTAATTACATGCTGGTTCCGTGGCCTTTTCCTCCTCTATAGTTGCTGTAATGTGTGGGATTCCTATAAGAGCTGCTGGATTTCTGTGCTTGGCTGCTGGCCGTGGCCTTCTCCTTGGATTTGTTGTGCCGTTTGGAGTTTCTTTGTTGCCGTGACTTTATGGTGGCTGTTGGGACCGAAGCCCCTCCTTTGGAATTGCTGAAACCGTGTGGAATTTTCTGTGCTGGAACCGTGGCTTTCCCTTGAGAACTGCTATGACGTTTGGGGTTTCTCTGTGCTAATGCCGTGGCCTTTATTCCCTTTAAAGGCTGCCTTGGTTGTGCTGGAAACCTGTGGCTTACTGCTGTGACATTTGGAAATTCTGTGCAGGAATACTGATGGCTTTTATCACCTCATTTATATGGGAATATGAAGAGTTTTTTGGACTGTTTTTGGACAGGTTTTTGGGGCTGTTTTGGGACAGATTTTTGGACAGATTCCTGTGCAGAAATCTGGACTGAATTTTGTCTTTTCATTTACCCCCTTTTAATTAAATTAATTAGTGGTTATAATGACTATTTGTATTCCTCTTTTATGCCTATATATAGAGGGAGTTTTGTGGCTGTTTTAGAAGTGATATGATGTGATTTTTGGAAGCCATAACCTGCGGGTTCTTCCTGGAAAAGCTTGAGAGCTTTGTCCACCTTCTTCCACCTCCTCTGGAAATCTTGCGAGCTCTTTCCAACCTTCGTCTTGGCTTCTAATCTCTTTCGTCTCTCCGCAAGTGACCACCCCACCTGTATCCCTCTTCTCTAAGTGAAACAACTTTAGGGTGTCTTGCTTGAGTCGTTTAATTTTAAGAGTCAAGTTTGTAAGTGTCATGAAATGTAATAGTTTTCTCTAATACTATAAAAGTATATTTGTTTCTTATTTTTATGTCTTTTTAGAATTTGGTGGATTTCTTTAGCAATTTTAGTATTTCTTTTATATAGGAAGTCTTTTATTTTTGTGATCAAAAATTTGGGTCCCTCTCCCAAATTTTTGATTGCATCATGATCTTTCACTTTCTTTAGCGGTGGGGGAAGGGGATCTACTTTCTACTTCTTAGTTGAATCTTTGTCATTTCTTCAGATGAGCCATCATCAATAGAGGGAACTTCCAAACCTTCTTCCTTTTTAGATTCCTCATAATCCTCTATACTACTTCTAAGTCGTGGGCATTTATCTTTAAGAGTTATTTTACTCTTCTCGTTATTTTCATCATCAGGAAAATGAAACTCTTCATCTGAATTAGTGAATGGTAATGTTGTACAATATGTTTCCTTAGGAGCTCAAATCAGCCCTATGGATATTAAGAGGCGCAAAACATCCCCTTGCAACCCTTCCAATTCGATGACTTAGGGACTCGGCAAGTTTCTGTTGGAATGTTATTTGCTTCATCTGATACTGAGTCAAGATGTAGGTAAACCATATACTCCTCCAGCCTAACAAGTTGTCTAGGAGGTTGCTCATACACATCAATAGAGTTAATGTACTTTTAATTTCAGTCTTCTACTTCTTTAGCCTCTTCTTCTTTGATTTTCGAGACTTTGATATAGGGCTCTACTTTTCTCCTTGATACTCAAAGTATTTTAAGAATTTCCTCTTGTTTGGTAGGCACTTTCATGATTGGATTCTTCAAAGAGAGGAGCTTCAAATCGACTTTCAATTCTAGAGCGCTCTTCTGACAAATATCATCTATGGCTAACAAGATATTCATCATTTGTATGTTTTTCTTTGAAATGAAGATCTCCCAACCACCTTTTTCTTCCTGTTGCTATTTTTACCATTATCTTTTACATCTTAACATGAGATAGAAGAGATAAAATTGATATTTTCCCTCTTGAGATTAATCAAGACATTATTTAAAAGAATGGGCTTGCCATTTTAGCAAATCATTTCAACCTAATCTTTGAATAAAAATAATCTTTAATCGGATGACTAATGATCCTATGATATAGGCAATAAATCAGATCATTAATCATACCGACTTTTTCATATCGACAAGACTCTGGTAGCTAAAGATCAATTTTGAGTGCATGCTTAAAGATTTTTCCCGTACATTCTTTCTTAAAGGAGTAAGTTTTGTTTATTTTCCCCTGAAGCATAGGAGCCTTTTGACCATCCTTTGCTTGCTTAGTTATCTTAGGTGGGGTTGTTGACTCCCCTTTCTCCTTACAAGCAAAAAAAAGTACCGTATTCACTTCATCCTTTTTTGGGTTGTATGTTATGACTTGTTTTCCCTTTACAGAGGGGTTATTATTATAGTTATAGTTGAACCCCCTAGGTTTGGAAAATTTTTCAAAGTTAACTACACGATCTAATAACTCATGGAAGGTGTTAATCGTAGCCATTGCAATATGGGGAGCCATTTGGTTATTTATATTCCACATTAAAAATTCTATAGCATGCTTTTCAATGAGCTGTTGCTCACACTTCATGCTAAGATTTTTCCATATCGTGATATATCAAGTGATAGACTCATCTTTCTTCTTATTTTAAGAGCAAGATCTGTGATAGTCACTTTTTGCGTGGCGCTAGCAAATCTTCATTTGGTTATCGATATTACACATTAAAAGTTCTATAGGATGCTTTTCAATGAGTTGTTGTTCACATTTCATGCTAAGATTTCACCATTTCATGATATATCAAGTGATAGACTCATCTTTTCTTCTTATTTCAAGAGCGAGATCTGTTATAGTCACTTTTTTCGTGGCGCTAGCAAATATTTTAACAAACATCATCTCTAATTTAACAAATATTTTAACAAAATCATTAGGTAACTCAGTGTACCATTCGAAAGTCGTGCCAGAGCGATGCTGCTAACAAATTGGCGTAGTAATAGAGTGTCATGCCATCCAGTATTAGCACAGGTAGCCTTGAATTAAACCAAATGTTGCCTAGGATTTTTAGCGCCAGCAAATGTATTAAATTTTGGTACAACATATCCTTTCAGATATTGTACAAAATCATATTTTGCAGGATATAGTCGACCTTTGCTTACTAAGGCTTCAATATTTTCAGAAGCAATAACTCCCTTAATCTTTTGATTGATAATATTTTTAATTTGGACCTTACTAACAATTCCATCTTCTTTATGGACCACCAACATTGGCTCTTGTTGGGTTTCCAATCCACTTTCTGGAGTAACTTGAACATCAAGCGGAGTAGTTTGGGTGCCTCCAGCATCCAACACCGAATTGACAGACCGTAGAATATTCCCTTTGGAATCTACTGCTTGTTGTCGTCCAGTCGTAGCTATTAGGCCAAGCTACCAAAATAACTCTTTCATCAAGCCACTCATTTTACCGACAAGCATGGAGCTGATTAACCTCCTGGACTTTCCTCTGTATATGAGATTGCACGTCTCATTGTAATCTTTTTACAACTTTGAAAGTATCTTCGTCTTCAGCCACTCCAATTGTTAAGGTATTCTTTTCATAGGTATTATTTGTTCTTGCTTATCTCGTGTCTGCTCTTTATTGTGGATTCGAGGTTGTATCCTCGGCCTCCAACTCTTCTTCAAGCTGGCAATGAATCATTAGGGAATCAGATTATTCTTTGTAAGTAGCAAGCTCCTCCCTATTTGGTGAAGTTTTCTTGGCAAGAGATCTACTACTAAAGGATGACCTCTGGTTATGATGTTGGGGTCATCCTCTATGTGTTTTAATCTTATAGTCATGTTTAGAGAATTTTGAATGTTTATGCTACTTTGGAACTCAAACTTGATGATGACATTCTATAGTGTTATGTTTCCGAGATTCGCACTAGACATTGGGCAATATTCATTACTTGGCCTTGAACGTGCCTCCGAATGAATCGGTCTTGGGTAAGATTGTCCGGGCCTTTGATTATCATATCTCCAAGCATAGTCTTCCTTAAGAACACTATTATGAGGTTCTTCTAGCTGTTTTCTCTCATGATATGGACGTTGACCAAAGTTTGGACAATATTTCCTCATATCACAGTAATAAAGAGAATGCTTAGCATTCTCTCTATAAGGCTTCATCAACTTACTTCTTCAACCTCCTTTGTAGATTTCTATCCTTAACAACCTTTAGTATCTTGTAGATACAGAAAGAGACCAACTCTTCCTACTTTTGTGATTTTCGTGGTTGGAGGGGTGCCTCCCATAAGCTCTTTTTGATGTCACCTCTTGAACTATTCCTTTTCACCCACTGTAATGGCTCAAAGCCATTGTTGGTGGGAATATTAGCTTCTATTTGAGGCGATTGCTCTTGAATTGTGGAGGGTAGCCCTGAGCTTCCAGCTCGAAGGCAAGCATTAGCCTTTCCTATGGCCTTTCTAGATATTTTAGTATCGGATGTGGAGGCTAAAGCATCATGCCTACCAGAGCGAAAAGCAAGCCACTCGAGAGTTTTATCCTAGTGCATATTTCGGTTGGCCTAGTCAATAATGATTGACTTATGTTTAGGCTCATAAGCCCTTCTTTTGACTACAGGAGTCACGGCAGGTGCAACATACAGTTTTGATAATACGAAGACTCTCTCCGGAGGCCCTCCATTGGTAGTTATGTCAGGCACTTTAGCAAATTAACGCCTTGGCGTCATTGGTGCTACAGCCTGTTCAGTAGTAACCTCTTTGATCAATCTAGCATTGTCATTATTACTGACATGCAAGAACTTCATAATTTTCGGGATTGTTCCAAACTAGAGTGGCTACAACATGACCAATGTTGATAAAAGCATGAGGAAATTGCACCCTTCATCCTTCCTCGAGCTTCACAGTCATTATGGTGTTGACAAATGTCATGTTTCAGCAACTTGTTATAGACCTGACAAGAATTAGAGTTAACCTGGATTTCAAACTCAGAATTCTGTTGCAAAAGTAAACATAAGCTTGACATAAACGAACATTTATATGTTGTCTAATAATGTTTGAGACTAAAACATAATTCTTTTAGTGACTCATCCAAAGATGGAGAGAAAAGTAGTCTCAAACATAGTTGTCAAAAATATGTTCACTCAAGAAAAATGATTTTAGGAACAAACCTTAACTTCTAGGCTTATGATTCCAATTTTTAAGGTAGATTGATTTTTAATCAACCATATTTCCCCCGATATTCATATCGAGGTTTATTTAAGCCTAGGGTCCTTACTTCCTATAAGTGCAAGCTCTCATAGTTAATTACCCCTCCTACTTCTTGGGATAGCACTCTCAATTAATGATAAGTCACTTTAGCGTAGGCTTTGGAATTTTAAGTTTAGTAGTCTTATTTGTAGGGAATAGAGGTAGACCTGATTGAGATCCCATGGTTCCATCATCCCAAGAATACCATAGATCTCAATCTATCAACGCTAACGAAACATTGGCTACAGCATCCAGGGAATCTAATTAGCAATCACGGGTTAACTCCTCTCAAGGATCCTGAGTAGACCGAGGTGATTAGATGTTGGTTTTGGTTTCGTTGTGTTATATTTTAAATTTGGGGTTTATATCTATAAGAATGCCGGTTAATTTATTTAGTTTGGGGCTTGTGATGCCTTCTAAGAGTTGTCTGTTAGTTTTAATTGGGATGGGACTTACAACTCTGCTTAAGAGTTGCCCAGTGTTTTGATTTGTTTAGTTTGGAGTTTACAGCTCCTTTTTAGGAGTAGCCCGGTGATTTGGTTTGTTTAGTTTGGGGCTTACGGCTCCTTTTAGGAGTGGCTCGGTGTTTTGGTTTGTTTAGTTTGGGGCTTACAGTTCCTTTTAGGAGTGGCCCGTTAGATTTATTTGGGATGGGGCTTCCGTTCCGCTAAGGAGTTGCCCAATTATTTTGTTTAAGGGGCTAACAACTCTGTTTAGGAGTTGCTTGGTGCTTTATTTATGATGGGGCTTACGGCTCTGTATAAGAGTTACCCGTTAAATTTATATTTAGGATGAAGCTTACGGCTCTGTTTAGGAGTGGCTTGTTAGGTTTAGATTTAAGATGGGGCCTACTGCTCCATTTAGGAGTTGCTCGATGTTTTATTTAGGATGGGGCTTATGCCTCCGCTTAGGAGTTCCCCTTAATTTTGTTTAAGATGAGGCTTACAACTCTGTTTAGGAGTTGTCCATTAAATTTAGATTTAGCTTACAATAGGACTTATGACTTAACTTAGAAGTTACCAATAAATTTATTTTAGGATGGGGCTTATGGATTCAATTAGAAGTTATTTATTAATTTATTTTGTGATAGGATTTACCGCAATTAGAAGTGGCTTGATTATTTAATTTGAGATAGAGCTTACTACAACAAATTAGAAGTAGCCTGATTATTTTAGTTTAGTTTAAACATAGAACAGTAATGTGGTTCTGTACTTTTATTCTACTCAGCACCTTTTTTCTTTTTTCTTTTTTTTTTTCTTTTTTTTTTCTTCAGCACTGCTGTTTTAGTTCTAATACTTTTGTTTTGTTTTGGTTATTTTTTTAGCATATATATGCAATATTTAATTTATATTTTATTTATCTGCTTACAGGTGTTGGAGCCTGCACCTGTTGGCAGCTTTGCTTGAGTCTTTTTATTTTTGTTGTTTGGTTATATTTGGTGCAGTTGGATTGCTGTATTAGACCAATTAGTGTAAACCCTTTTTCTTTTTTTTTATTTAGTTTCTCGAGTTTTATTTCAAATCAAGTAATTAATTAAAGAAATTTAGTTAACAATATTTTTATTAATAATTAAATTAAAGTATTTTCATTATTATTTAATTTAATTAATTCATTGTCATTTATATTAAATGAAAACAAAGTTTGAATTAATTGGCATTATTTTAATTAATGAAAATAATTATTTCAATTTAATACGTTCTCAAATTGCTCTCTAGAAGAATTTTAATAAGATTGCTCTTTTTATTTTTTCAAAATTAAATTTATAACATATTTTTATATTTTCTTTTTTTTCTTTTCATTTCTTTTAGAAAATCCGGCAACCTCCCGATATCCCGTCCCCACATAGGGAGATGTAAGGACGACACTTGCTGTTCTTTATCCCGGCCGGATCAAATATACTATGGCACGAGGTCTTCGAATTAATTTTTCCTTGGCCAAATCAAAGATACGATTGCGCATGTCTTCAATTTCGTATGCAAACATAACTTGTATAATACAAATTTTATTTAATTACACAAAAAATCTATTTAATTACTTAAACATAGACAGCGGGTTGTGGGAGAAAGTTGTGCTTGTTCGAGACAGCACATGACTCCGAGAGGTGGACTGGCAGAGGAGCGGAGATGTGTGTGTTAGAGGCGCGAGATTGGGATTACATGGCATTGAAGCATGGGCTGTAGGCCGAGACCATGGGTCAGAGCGTTTAGGGGCGCGGGAGAGCCGGATGCGGGCCACGCGTGAAGCGGACACAGGCTGGAGGCGTCCGCACAGGAAAAGGGTGCTGGGGTCGAGTCATGCGATTGGTGTCGTGCGTGGAAGTGGACTGCGCAGGAGCGGACGCAGACCGAAAGCGAGACGTGCGGAGTTGTGTCGCAATTGGTGTCACAGAGGCATAGGAGTTGATCGCAGACGGGATGGACGGTATTTTGAGTGGGCGAAATACGAAGAGTGTGTGAGATTTTTCTTTAATTCTACAAGCGCAATATGGCCAGGGCACTTTGAATGCTCTTGATGCTCTTGCGATTATGGTTTAGCTGATGCAACATTGCATCCACCACCAGAATCGTCTACTATTACTTCAGATTTAATGTATTTTCTATGTTATCTCGCTGGGTCTATAACAAATAAAAAGTTTGGTACACCATCTATGACCGTGATTTGTGAATCTAAACATTTCATGTGTTATAGTTGGTCTCTACTCATTATTTGAATTAATTCTATGATATGCAGGACTGTGTTGGAATTGTATTGAGTATGTGTGAAATACTTGGGTGTTTTTTTTCCTTGTTATAATATCAATTAAAATTGTTGATAGTTCAATTTAGGATTTTTTAAAGAATTTTGTTGGGAAAGCTTCAACACTAATTAGTTGCAATAAATCTATGGATATGTGGCAAATTAATTGATCGGATAATTTTTTGTCATAAAATATAAATATGTAATGTTCATTGTCACAAATCACTCTAATCAATAGTTAAGCCCTTCATTATAATAATTATTTTCATTTATTATTTCTATTGGATCCCTAAGATTCATGCCAAAAAAAATGATCTGATTAATTCATGCAAAAAAAAAAGAAATCAAGATCACATGGATCCTTGCCAAGGATATCCAAAACTTGTTTGGGTATTCAAAGCATATTAGAAATCTAAATTTAAAATTTGTTTGGGTATTCATCATCATCTTGTCATGTCCTACTTTCACCTGATTGCATCATCCTCTTAAATCATGATTGATATCTCTGCTATTCATCACCTTCTCCTTGCCGTCAAGCTTCAGTCGTGATTAACTTTAGTAATGGTCCTCCAAAGACGCAAAGCTCTACCACTAGAGCTTTCTTTTCTCCTTGGTGAGTCCAACATCCGTTATTATTGCAGGAGTTTTTTTCTGCTCTGCTAGGCCCGTTCTCCATTCACAAGGCTGCAACATTCCTTGATGCAGGTATTTTCTTTCATGTTGGTAGCTTCAGATTCGTTGTGAAGCAAGCACTTCTAAGCATAATTGCTCCTCTTTATTGTTAGAACCGCAACCCTCAGCCTCTCCGCTATCTTTGTTTTTTGATTTCTACTATGGTTCTTCATCATGGAAACATCATAAATCACCGTCCAATCTTAATGGAGGCTTCAAGAAATTGAGAAACTCAAAAGCTTAATTGAATCCCTCAGAGAAAAAATATTTTAAATCATGCTCATTAGCACTCTCAGGTAAGTCTTCACTGTCTCTTGGACTGCAATAGAGTGGACAACTCTTAGATAATTGATTCAAGTGTCAACCACACACCTATCAATATTTCAACTCTTATACTGCATATCCTAATAGCAGGAAAATCATTGTTGCAAAGTGCTAAAGACTTCTTAACACTTAAAAAATGTCATTCATGCTCTAAAATTATCAACTTTCTTTTAATTCAAAAACTTATAAAAGATCTCAGATTTTAAGCAATTATCCTTCTTTATGTATTTTTTTGGGACCCTGATTCAAAGTGGAAGATTGGATTTGCTACGGGATCAGTTAACAAACTCAAAAGATCGAGTTATTCAAAAGAGTCATGAGTAACAGCTCTTTATGACTTCTTAGTTCTTCAAATAAAGATGTCATTTGGTTTTACCACTCTTTGTGGCAATTATCCATCCTCTAAACATTTAAATAGAAAGTTTCACTACCGTTTTAAAAGGTTCTCATCCTTCAAAATAAGTAGCAAGACTTGTGATATTGCAAAATATAATTGGGTACCCTTTCCTATTTATTATAACAGAAGTTCTCATCCTTCAAAATTAATCCATAATGAAGTTTGGGGACTGTCTATGATTCCAAATATTTAAGTAGCTTTGTTTGTTCATTTCTCTTATTGATAATTGTACTAGAGATACATAGATATGCTTGATAAAAAAAATGATGTGAGTGGCATTATTTTTATTTTTCATTCAGTGAATCAAAATCAAATTGGAGTTAAGGTTAAATATTTTAGGTATACATACAAGACCATAAAATGAAATTGTTGAAAGAAAAAAATGACCACTTAATACCACTAGGGCATTGTTATTTCAAGGGAAGTTGACCAAAATCTATTAGGGGGAAGTTGTCACAACGCAACGTACATGGCAAATAGAATATGTTTAAGAACTTTAGAATGCAAATCTCTCATGGAGTGTATTGCACAATTATATCCCCATGTCAACGTTTAATGGCTTTCTACCTAAGAAAGTTTGGATATAACTCCTATCTCATATTCACAGTCCAAAGAAAAATTGGACCACATAGCCATTATGTGTGTTTCTAGGCTACTCTTTCATGAAAAAGATAAAATATTATCATCCTCTTTCTAAAAAAATTTACAAGCCAGCTACATCACATGTGCAAAAAATAAACCTCACTTCACATAGTTTTATCTTAAGAGGGAGAATTCACTCCTGGAATATAAAGATTGTGACCACAATAATTTGGGTTCTCTAAAACTCCCTTATGTTTCTGCCTACTTAAGAATACAATGATCACAAAATCATTGGATGCCCCTGAAAAGAATGTTCCAAATAACACTAAGGGATTGTTTGGTTGAAGTAAAAAGGATGTAAAGTATTACAAATGCAAAGGTTTTAAAAAAATTAATGTTTGATTTGAAGCACAAGAAAATGAAGAGCAAAAGTTTAATGAATTTCAAACTTTGTCACTTAGGACATTTGTGATGCATTCAAAACTCATCCAATATAGCCAAGTTCTGAATATGTTGCAAGCCGACACCCATAGTCACCTGCCCTCACCACCCGCCACCAATCGCCCGCCACTCGAAAACACTCACAAATGCTCACCACAAACTGGCCGCTAACCACTGTCAGTCATTAGCAACCTATCACTATCGCCACTAGTTGTTGTTCACTATTATACACCAACAACCATTACAACAATTGTCGTTTTCCATTAGCAACAACTATTGTCGGCTACCACCACTATTGGGATTTATATTACATTCATTTTACTTCAAACCAACAACATCAATCCTTTATCCTACCAAACGTGGTTGGCTACATGAATCATTTTTCTCCATTGTGTTCTATTAAGAATCAAATTCTCATTTAAAACTAATAAATAAAAGTTGTTTCAAATATTTTCTAACAAAGTCTTTTTAGGACTACCTTTACCTTTCTTAACATAGGTCAAATCTAATACATCTAATCCCCGAACTGGGTTATCTTAAAGCCAATGTTTTAACGTGACCAAACCATCTAAGACGATTCTCTATAATCTTATCTGTCATTGGAGCTACTCCAACCATTTCACGTATATATTCATTTCATGTATATACTTTAAACCAAACACAAAAAAAATAATCTTCTGCAATTGTTTTACGACCCACCAAAAAACTCTAAAATATTTCAAACGCACTACATTTCAAATACATTATATTCCTTTTACTCTGCATTCTCTTTTTCAAAAACCAAACAGCTCATAATTCTACTCTAATTGTGCTTGATTTTGTAAATAAAAATTCTACCCTAAATTTATTAATCTAAGATTTCCTCATATGTACTCGAGGAAAAAAAATTGTGCCATAATTGAAAACATGGTAAGTTCAAATCTTCCTAATGAAAAGGACATTGATCTCCCTATTTTCATTAGAGATGGTGCCTGAAGTTCCACAAATAAACCTTTATAGCCCCCCTTGTCTCACTACTTATTACTTAAATGTCTTTCTCCTCTCCATAAAAATTTTATGAGTCTAAACAACTTTGTCACAAACACTTTATCTAAGGCATTATCAAGATAGGAATGTAATGAGAGAGGAAATTGATGGATTGAAGAAAAACAACACATGGGAGAGCGTGAATAAACCTAATAGAAAAATAAACGTAATAGAAAAACAATATCGTAAGTTACAAATGCGTTTCTATGCTAAAATATAAGTTTGATGGCTATTGAAAGATTTAGCAAGACTAGTTCCTAACAAACATATGAAGTTGACCATCAATAGATATTTCCCCCCATGGAAAAAAATGAACATAACAAGAAGTTTGTTGTCTCTAAAAACTCAATTCAATGAGAAACTTCAACAATATGATGAGAAAGGATCAGATGATAGGGTATGTGTACTAAAAAAGGCCCCATACTGCCTAAAACAATGACAACCACATATAACTTGTTTCAGGAGTTTTTACTGAAGTAATGAAAGGAATATAATATAGATAGTCAAGGAGATCATATTGAGATAATGCCCTCTTAATTAAGCATTTGGCCAAAAGAAGAGTGACAACACTAATAGTGTATGCTGATAATTGTTGTTGCCATGAATGACAAAGAAGAGAACAGAAAAATATACCACTACAGAGTTCCAATGCATCAAAAGTGACTTCGGAACATTCGCATAATCTGTTGTAGTATGTATTACTAACTATTAAATATTTCATAATTAGGATATCCACTCAAACTAATTTTTGGGTAATCCACTACGATGCTGCATGAGATTTGACTTAAATGCCAAAGGCAGAAAAGTTCATATTAAATAGATACTATGAGATAGGAAAGATTATAGTTTAGATTTAACAAACAATATGCAGTATTAGTATAATTATTTAAACAGAAAACTAACAACAGCATGGGTCCTGAAAAGTGTATCCGTGCTGAATCTTAGTTAAATGTAAAACAATTATTTTGATAAACATACCCGTAAATTGTGGAGCAACAGTACCAAGAGTTAGCTTGGATAACTTCAGCGAAGCTAATACACCTGCTCTATACTGCTCTAAAATTGGCTCAACAGAATTTCTTATCAATTCAGATGCAGCCTGGAGGGAGGCAATTGCAAGTGGAAGCCAAATTTCCACATGGGAGGAAGTTAAGTTAGAAATAGATCAATTTCGCCAACGGATTTTAAATTTCAGCACATGCATAAAACATGCAAACTATGGAACAAGAACTAAAGTCTGAATGCAAAATAACACAAGTGTGAAGAAAGACTCATATATTACCTCATTCACAAAAGGCCAGATTTTAGTAAGTTGAAGATTTAGCCAGTTCAGCTGATACATGACATAACAGTATCAGCACATGGAGAATTACAGCATTGGGAGAAACAACGGACTAATTTTGAAATAACCAACTCACTCTCTGTCTTTGTGAGAAAACAACCCACGGAGGATAATAGTCACCTGGAAGAATTTTCCTTGAATCGTCCACTGTCATCTTTGCAAATGCTGCCACAGTAGCAGTCTAAACAAGAAAAATTCAAAGAAAATATAGAATACAATTGTTTTACATTCCATTTAACAAAATAAGATATAAAAATGTCCTTATAATTTGAAAATGCCCCTAACCTTCAACATAAAATAAAATATAAAATTCAGGTTTAAGACTTACCGCTCAAGTTTAAGTAGATACAAAATCTTCCTCCATATACAAAAACTATTTCAAAATGGCTGCAGATGACCCACTAACAAGTAAGATGAGTCCTTCCTGCCCAGTCACAATTCCCTTCCCTCCAGTACAATTTCAATGATGAATCAGTGATGTAAACCATCACATGCCTCTTGCCACCACCGTAACTAAGGCTTTGTTTGGGACAGTTTTTTTGTTGCTTTCTAAAACAACTTTTTAATACAAAAAAATCGTGAATTAAAAAATTTTATACTAGAAAGCCATTTTAGGAAGCGGTACGAAAGTTGTCCCAAACAAAGCCTAAATCACCTCAAGATGCCACTTCCCAGGCAATGGGCCAATCCTTCAACAGGAGCTGTGTACATGTGAACTTCTCTTTTGTCGAACACTCGAACCAAAAACATGAATCTAGCTAATAAAAAGGCAAAAACTGTGCCCAACATTATTCACAAACTACTCCATGTCAGTTTATCACATTAACCTTATCAAAATGGCAATTTTCGAAGCCTCTTTTCAGACTGACCCCAGCTTGTATGCTATATCTGCCATCACTAATGTGAAATATACCAAGTTGGCTTACAACCCTCTATTTATTAGCACCAGTCAAGCTCCAGGCTAAGCTACTTAATTGCTTACTTGTGTTCAGTTGTTTTCAGCAGCTATGGTCCCCTATTCAATTCCCTTTCAGTCTCATATTGCATATACAAAGCCTAAACCTGTCAGCCATCAAGGGTTCGTGAACCTCTGAAAACTCTACTGACTGGTTCACACATAGTAGTTTCTAAGCGTCGTTCAATATACTCCAATTCCTAGGTCTTTTTTCGGACAGTTCTCAACAGGTAGCTCTAGCTATCAAAGATTCCTATTTATATCCTAACACACCAACATCTCCCAATTCTACATAATGATTGATCTTCAACAATGCCAAATAGTTAAAACAGAGAAAAGAGAACGGAAGATTACCAGGTCGAAGCGTGACTTGGCCCTCGCATTCTCGGATCGGACGAACATTACAACCAGGCCGACTCCAACCGGGATCCCGAATATCAGGCCCAAGAAGAACCCCATTTTAGGGCCACCTGACCAAAATCCAGAAGTGAAACAAAAGTTTCCGAAGCCGCTAGGATCGACCGGAAACCCACTTCTGAAGTGGTGAGAAGAATAATGGAAGTCTGGTTGAGAAGAAAACGATTGCTTCTTCTTTACAACCCTCTGCTTATTGATTAGAGGGTTCGAGATATGGAGGGAGGAAAACGAATATGATAAAGTCTCTGCTTTCGAGGTGAAAACTTGCCGTGTGTGCTATTCTTCGGATCTCGCGAGTGAAGATTAGGGTTTTGACTGAAAACAATCGGTTATTTCCTCCATTTGCTATCTCTTGTTGCCGGGCCAGCCGACTTCCATACCTTCCTCTCTCATCTCGCAGTGTTCGCCGGTACGGTCTGTCACCACGTGGAGGGTGACGAGGAGAATAGATATCGTAAGCGTCGGCAGCTGTCCGGCTATTCTTAAAACCAACTGGCCTATTTTTTTTTTTTTTTCGGAGTAGGTGCTAGCATAGATGCTTTGCTAGCACTACTCCTAACTAATCTATTGACGAGCTTATTAGTAACTAATCCTATAAGTGCATCACCCGTAGTTATTTTTTTCCAACTTAAAGGGTCGTGCCGCATGAGAGGGAATTCAAACCGACATATATTGTATTTGATTGGCTTCTGATATTAAAAGAAAAATAATTAGGTGGTTTTTAGATTAGAATTAGGTGGGTTATTATATTTGTACAATCTTGATTATTTAATTTAAGGAGATGAATACATATATATGTACTTCATTCATTCAATTTAGATTAGGTGATTCTAATTAAATTTAATAAAAATATAAAAATTTTCAATTTTTATAACTTTTGAATTCAACATAATTATTATGATTTTGGATAGATCCGTTGAATTTAATCATAACCATTTAATTTGATTTGGATGGCTAGACTAAGATAATTGTAAAAATGTAAATGTACATCTAATTTTAAATGAATTAGACCCTACATTTTTGTAATCTATGATGGTCTGAGTTATTTTTAAGATTTATTGGTAGAAATAATTTTGATATTTTGGCTTTATATAAAAAACTCTTTTTTGGAATATTTAGGTCAATTAAGGCGAATTCGTACACACATCGCATACGCAATACTCGAATATATACCTCTTGGTTGGTAGCCAAACTCCCAACCAACAGATCAAGATGAGCTGTGTTTATATAAAAATCTTGTATATACACAAATACATTAAAAATAGTACACCTTATTCATAGTTTTTAAAGTGAACTTTTTGAAAGAAAATAATCACTAGGCCTAATCAAGATAAAAAGCTACACAAGTGTATATTGGAAATTGCAAAAGTTTGTCATTCCCTACAATTGAAGAAAATTCTAAGAAACTATAACAAGCTTGAACCATAGTTTATATCATTTGTGGTGGTTGTTAGAGTTCGTCGGTGTCGAAGTTGAGGTAATGCAGTTATTTGAGGTATTCATCAGGCGTACTTTTGGCGTTAAATGCAATGTAATCATGATTAATCTCAAGCTTCGTTTGGGGTGACTTTCTTACTGCTTCTTAAAATAGCTTTTTTGTACAAAAAATTAATTTTATACTAAAAAAATATTTTAAGAAGCAGTAATAAAGTCGTCCCACACAAAGCCTCAGTGGCTTAGTCGCACTTTAAACAATAGGGTTCAAATTGTTTATGTTCAATATTAAAGATTGGTATGCATCTTTCTTTTATACTAGATAGTACATATCCCTTGTTCTGGTATTCTTTAAATGTTTATTGTTAATAAGTTTCATATTAAATAAATAATATATTTATTTTACTACAAAATTGTATAATATATTAAGTATGTAAATCTTTATTTATAATTAGATGTTCAATTTTTAATTAAACTTTATGGTGAATTATTCTTCAAAATTCACAGATATAATAACATTTATTTACACGAGTTTATTGAAGAATTATATATACTTAATTATTCTAAGGACCATCCTTAATTGAATGTTAGTTAGGTAAGTTGGCTCATACTTTCTTTCAACCTAAGAACCAAGTTTTTAGTACTAAATTCTAGCATTACTTCATTTAAATTTATTTTGATCAACCACACCCACTAATGGTGGAAGATTGGATTATAATGTGATCTTGTGATATGGAGTTTATGGTGGAGTTCAGTGGAGTTTAAGAGGATGTTGAAGTATAGGGAATAAGATTAGGTCTAAGTGTTCCCTCTAATTTGGTAATGATTATATGTGTTTAAAAGGGTTTTATGATCATGATTGTTGGTTTATTGGTCTTAGAGAATGCTTATGAAGTGGAGGAGGAGCTATAAATAATTTAGAGCTCGTATTTAGGATGGCTTGTAAGTAACATAAAAGAAATAAGGATAATTACCAAATCTCACAAAAAAAAGACACTGACTTAAAGACAACAAGCACTAGGCAATTGAAGAAAACTCTTCACAAAAATATTTTATTCAAAAGTTTCCAATTACACTGCATATCAGCCCATACTTATAGGCATTATAATATAATTATTGAAAAAAAATAGAGGGTAAAAATGGAGGGGTTTAGTGGACATTAAAGAGGAGTTCCACTAACCCATTCCACCCACACATTCCATCTACCCATTTTGACTAATTGTCTCATCCCTACCTAACTATTTCATGATTAATCATATAAGCTTCTATATAGTAAATAAAATATAAATTATATTTAAAATGTTTAAAATTATGGGCTCATGATCGGGCTCTTATAATTGGATCTTTTCTTTAGTTGTTTTATTGGGATTTGGTCTTAGCTATTGTAATTAGGCTTTTAGCTTGATTATCTTCATACACATGATGTGTTACATCAACTATCCTAGGCTCAATTGAGCTCTTCTCTATAGAGTTAATATCCAAGTAGTTTTCTATTAGTTGTAGGGCCAAAGTGTCTAAGTCAATATGAGTCTACCACATATCATAACTTGGTCATTTATTCATCCAATGAACTAAAAAATAATGTTCATATTAGAGATTAGTTTATGCTTTCTCAGTGATGATATAATCGATCTCCAAAAATGAGGGATTATGTAAGTGGGGAACTATATCTGATGTTAAACAATTAGACTGAATAAATGGAGATCTGCTAACTCCTTTATATGATAAAATATCTTCAATATTAATAACATGATATATTAGCATATCAGCAGGCAAAATATGATGATAAACAGTTGATCTAATTTTCTTAAGAATTTCGAATGAGCCAAAAGTCCTTACATGTAATTTCTAAAACTTTCGTTTTTTGTAATGCTCAGGTCGAATGTAAATCAAAACAAAATTACATTCTTTAAATTTTTTTATTGATCCATCAATATTTATCCTATAAGCACATTTATCATTACTTGAAATTATTTAATGTCTTATAATGTCATATAATCTTTGAAAATCCTTAGCAAAAGTGAACACATAATAAAAAAATACATGTGATGGGAGATTTGTTACATCAATTGGTTGCATGGGATTTTGACCATACACTATTTCAAAAGGTTAAATTTTGGTTGCTCTAGAAATAATATTATTATATGCAAATTCAAATGTAGACAAATGTAAGTCCCAAATTTTTGGACTTTTTTCTACAGTGCATCTTAATAAGTTTCCTAATATTTGATTTACTACTTGAGTTTGTCCATCAATTTAAGAATGAAAAGCATATGAGAATTTTAATTTGGTGCTAAGTAATTTTCATAAGATCTTATAGAAGTATAAAATAAATCTAACATCACGAACAGAGATAATATATATCTAACATCACGAACAGAGATAAAAGTTGAAGGAAGGTCATATAAATGCATGATTTTCTTAAAGAACAGTCTGTCAATAGGGAAAGTATCATTTGTTTTGGGACATGATAGAAAATGAGACATTTTGGAGAACCTATCAGCTACTACAAAAATGTTATAATGCCCTCAAGCTGTATGATGCAATTCTAAGGCAAAATCTATCAATATGTCTTCTCAAGTCCTATAAGGGACATTTTAACCAATATATTGATAAGACTTTTATTTTGTGGCTTTTGTTTCCTTACAGGTTAAATATTTGGCCACTAACTTTTGAAAATCTCATTTAAGTAAAGGCAAACAAAAAATTAACTTTCATTAAACATATTGTTTATCTTATACAAAATGACAAGCAATTATTGTCAAAGGTATTTAAAAATTAAAAATTCCCTAAGAGAGGATCTAGGGATGTAAAGTTATTTTTCTCGATATAGATATCAGTTAATTATTGATAATGTTTCTTATGGGGATAAAGATTTCTCTAAGTGCTCAATATAAATTAGATAAAAGTCAAGTGAACTATGTATTGATCTATAATTCATTTAAATCCTAGAATTTTAAGTTCTAATGAAGTATTTTTAGTGTTATTCTTGGCAAAGAATCAACAAGTTTATTTTAAACTCCAGGTTTATGTTTCAGGGTGAAGGAGTAATCCTGGAGATACTAGACCCATTTTGTATGTATATGACTTAATTTTCTTTGGGTATTGATAGACTTAAGGATATGATGGTTTGAATTAAGAATAAATTCTCGATGTAGAATGTTGTGATGTAAGTGTCTCAAAGATTAAATGATCGCATAAAATTCCATATCATATATTGAATATCTCTATTTTGTTTCTTTTAATTTTTCATAAAAGAAAGCCATAGGATGATTTTCTTAACTTTATATTCCTCTTATTCCAATTCCAGAAGCATCACAATCACCTCAAATGCTTTAGAGAAATCAGGAAGCCTAGGGACTATAGCAGAAGTCATAAGAACCTTAATTTGATCTAAGGCTTTTTGTGTAGCTAAAGTTTAATAAAATTTAATCAAATTTAGTGTGTCAGTGACTAGAGCTATAATGACAATAAAATCTTTAATGAATCATCTATAGAAAATGGTGAAGCAATGTAAACTCCTAACATCATTAAAACTCTTAGGTGTTGGCCAATCTAATATTGCTTTAACTTTGGCAGGACCAAGTTTTATTCCATCACTAGAAATAATAATTCCCAAAAACAACACTTCATCTTGTAAAAAAGAAATATTTCTTCAAAATAATGTATACCTAATCCTTTCTAAGTGCTTTAAAAATTTGTCTAAGGTGATATAAAAAATCTTTCTCATTTGGGCTAAAAATTAAGATATCATCAATGTAGACAACTAAAAACTCTCCTATAAAGGACTTAAGGACAATATTCATCAACCTTATAAATGTGATAGGGGCCAATTAAAAGTTCAAAAGGCATGACTAATCATTTATAAAGCCCTTCAAGGGTTTTAAAATTAGTTTTTCATTCATCTCCTAAATGAAACCAAATTTGGTTATAACCACTTTTTAGATCAATTTAGGGGAAAAAATTTGCCCACGAGATCAAATCTAACATATCATCTAGTGGAGGAATAGGAAATATAAACTTTATAGTAATTTTATTTATGGCCTAACTATTGACATATATTCATTATGTTCCATCTTTCTTAGGAGACAATAAAGATGGGACAACATATCGATTAAGAGTTTCTTATACAAGACCTTTCCAAAGTAACTTCATGACTTGTCTCTTGATTTTAGTGTGTTCAATGAGATTCATTCTAAAATGAAGAAGGTTGGAAAATTTAGAACTCATAACGGAGTCAATAGCATGTTGGATGGTTTTAGGAGGGGGTAATTCATCAAGAATTTCTTCAGGTGCAATATTGTTAAATTTAGATAGGAGTGTAGACGCAATAGCCCTTATTTTTACATAGTTAAATAATATTTCATGAATAATTATAAATCCAACTTGTAAATTGTCTTCACCATAATATATATATTATTGTGCTTTAATTATAATAATTTTCTCCAAATTTTAGGAGATTGTAAAAGTGAGGTTTTTGGAATCGTTATATGTCCGTTTTACAAACCAATTTTATCAAAATTTTCTAAATATGTTGTGTTATTTTATGAATATTTTTATATAATTTTTAGAGCCCCAAATTTAAAGATATAAAAGAATTCATATGAATTTTATGCTGAAAATTAAATAATTGGCATAATTACCAATGCGTCCTTAAGATAATTTGTTATAAAATATATTTATCCATTAACAAAATATTTTATAAGCAATTTTTCCATTTTCCCATTCATGGAAATTGAAGCTATAAAATAGTAAAGAGAGATGAGGGGAAAAGTTAGGATTTAGAAGTCTTAGAGCTGATTTGACCACTCAGTCCTGTTAGAAAATATGCTCATCTCGTTGCAGGCTATTATTATATATATGACCTCTGTTTTAATGATTTTGTGTATTTTATATTTTATATATTTCAATTATTATAAAACTTACAAAAGTTACGATATCTTGATTTTAACAAACTTTCATTGCATAACTTTTGATATGTAATATATGTTATCAATATGAGCATTTTAACTAACATATTTTCAAATTTCACTAGGTAAAATGATAATCATGAATTTCTAAATATTTTGCATATTTTGTATATTTTTATTTTTTTCATATATAATTGCATCCATAGGTGAAAATGATATTATTGCTACATGATGCATGTAACATTCATATATAAGTAAGAAAAGTTGGCTAGTTGTAAAATAATTTATGTTGGTTAGAGCAAGATACCTTGTATAGGAGGGTGGGCTAGTAAGCTTTTCTTTAAATTATGAGTTATGGTGTAATCCCAATGCAAAACTAAAGATTCAAAATTTAAGATACAAGATAGGGAGTTGTGAGGGGGCAAGATATGCTAATAGATAGGAATGACGACTCTTATACAAGATAGACATCTAACATCAATACTTAACACCTAACATTGATCCAAGATAAGGAACAATTATTACGTCCTCTGACCTGACGTAGAGCTACGTTCGGCCGCCAATAATATGTCGCCACGTGCTCTTACTCTTTACCGCACGGCCCGACGACTTGACCCATAGCGGAACCCGGGAATGCTATGTTCGCTATTTTCTCGGTATGGCTTCTCAATCTGAAGAGCAAGGCGGTTCAGGACCGTATAGATCATCTGTGAATCGCAAATGCGCTGAAGGGGCCATTATTGGTTTTAAGGGATGATAAGTCGAGCAGGTATTACAATGAGGTGATGCGATGGTTTGCCGATGGGGGTGTTTGGTGAGGAGAATCAGGGCAACTGGGAGAACTTATACTTCCGTACTAAGTTTAGGGTTAATGGATATGCATGAGTGGTTGAGGAGAATCAGGAATACTCTCCCGCTTCTGCGCCATGCCGGAGATGGAACAGTCAAAGAAAATGATGAACCAAGAGACTTTTATCAGCCAGCGAGTTGCAAAGCTCCAAGACCAACTCCGTCGTCAAGATCGCGAGAATCGCGAGGTTGAATCCGCTGTGCTGCTCTGCTAATGCATTGCTGCAAAAAAAAAGAGAAATACCGCTCTTTGAAGTCCAAAACCATACAAATACCGAGTTGTACCGAGTTTTTCTACAACTTGGTACAACTCAGTACAACTCGATATTTTCTCAGGATTTGCTCGGTATTGCTAGGGATTTGCTCGGTATTGCTAGGTATTTGCTCGGTATTGCTAGAAAAAACTTTGTACAACTCAGTATTTGCTCAGGATTTGCTCGGTATTGCTAGGGATTTGCTTGGTATTGCTAGGTATTTGCTCGGTATTGCTAGAAAAAACTAGGTACAACTCAGTATTTGCTCGGTATTGCTAGGGATTTGCTCTGTATTGCTAGGTATTGCTATAAAAAACTAGGTACAACTCAGTATTTGCTTGGTATTGCTAGGTATTTGAAATATATCCAAAAGGTGATGGGATGCTGTTCGGCTCGTCAAGGATTAAAAAAAACGCAAGTGCGAGAACCCAAAAAACAGCGGGTCGGGTCGGCGCCTTTTCTTCATGCTACGTGGCGCTAAAATATTGGTGGCCGAACGTAGAGGAGCGTACATTCACTGGACCGAATAAAAGTTCCAAGATAAGACACAAGAAAACACCATGTAAATAGATGGATATCCTACCTTATTATTCACAATCATGTTTATGATTTCATTTACATGATAACACATAGATAGATTGATAACTAGAATCGATAAAAAACTTGATAGGACCTTCATTGATACTAATACAACATGACATAAGATATATTGATGGACATTGATAGGCATATTTATGTAGTACATGGACATAGCATATTGACATGGCATATTGATTGATAAAACTATTATTATTTGATACATTGTTGATTTTGTAATAGATTAATGGATTTATTTTGCATATTGAACCCTTTTTTTATTGTTGATCTATTAGTTTTACTTCTTATTAATATTATTATTCATGCAAAGATGGATTGATGTGCATATACTATTTATATTAATGGAATAATGATTAATATGGGTTTATTGAGAGTGGAAAAAATATTTGATAGCATACAATGTTCATAAAATAGAAAAGTTTCACTGGTTATATTCCTAGTTGAAGGAGACACTGAAAGGTGGTGGACAGAACAACAACGAGAGATATTTCAAGGAAAAATGAATGCAAAGATTTTGTATATATAATTTATATATGTGCTCATAGATTGGTTCATACCCCCATCAGTGAGAGAGCAAATATAAGATATGTTTATAAGGTTGAAGCAAAGGAATAGGATTATTATGAAGTATGAAGCCTAATAATAACATTGGCTAGGTATGCCTCTCAATTAATTAGTACTACTGAAGAAAAAAAAATTTATCAATTTCTAAGGGGACTCCAAAATGTGTTAATACATCCATTAGCACCTTTGAGGATTAGATTCCTCAGTTTATGCATGACATGACTATAAAAAGACTAGGTGAAGGGATGAGTAGGGGAAGTGTTAATGAAAACAAAAGTTTCACATCTAGTGATTATCGATCAGTATATATGGTATTTATTGCTAGTAATCCAAAGTTTGTGCATTATGGAAGAAGACAGGGTCAGCGTGTTCTATTAACATGATAGTGTTTCAAATGTGGGCAATATAAACATAAGTTATGGATTGCCCTCAAATATTTGAAGGATAAAGACATGTGATTAGAGCAGAATAATATAGATAAGGTTATAGACAGAGGATACAGTGAAGGATCTGTGAGCATGATAGATGAAAGGGGAGCTAGTGAAAGTTAAAAAGAGCCCACATATTCTATTACGTATACACCAATAATAATATGACCCAAAGTTTATAGTTTGATTTAATAGGATGATAGAGATGTGCCACGAGGATCCACTAGTAGAATTCTCATTCTTATGTATTTATTTGAGTAATGAGCATTGCATAGTCTTATTTATATAATATATAATTGAATGATGCATGAGTGTGATAGATTGATCAAATACATGGTTGACTGAAAGAAATGATAAGCTAATGATCAATACTATTTTGGACTTATCGATAACATATTGATTTTTTTAAAAAATTGAATTAGTTTATTTAATGATTTGATGAATTAATTTCTTTTTGTTTTTTTTTTAATGTTGAGAATGATATTTTTTAAAAATGGAAAAATTATAATAGCCCATATTTTGACATAGATAAATAACATTTCAGGAATAATTATAAATCTAATTTATAAATCATCTTTTCCATAATATAGATATTATTATGCTTTAATTGTAATAATTTTTTCCTAATTTTAGAGGTGTTGACTTTATTTTTGTATGAGGTCACTAAGACCAATTCAGACCCAGATCAATCCATATCTCAAAGCAATCCAGATCTCAAATCAATTCAAACCTCTACCTAAATGATCTGATGGTTAACAAGGCTCTAGGTGTCAACCATCTAAATATCAATTTATGATTTAATTTATCCACACTTTAAATCCATCTAGACCATAGATCAATCTGGACTCTAGATTAATCCATACCCCAAATCTATCCAGACTTAAATCAATTCTAAATTCAAGTTTAGACTTCAGTCAACTCAAAATCAATCTAGACTTCAATCATTTAAACCTCAATCAACCTAGATTTTAGTCAATCCAAACTTCAAACCAATTTAGACTTCAAATCTATCTAGTCTTCCAACCTAGTTTTGAATTAACCTTTGAACCAACCTCTAATCAAGCTTTAACCATATCTATTCTTTAACAATCATCTAGTTGATTATTATTGATATGTATATTTCAAACTTAATCAATCAAATCCAAAATCTAGATCAAAATCCAAGGTTAAAGAAAGTCATTTTGAGTAATTTTTCAATCGTTTCAAAACCCAGTCAAATGACATCTGATTCATAATCTATCAATTTCATATTGACTAGGCATGTCCCTAGGGACAACCTTTCAAATTTAAGCTCAATCTAAGGTCTCTAACCTTACAAATTAAATTTATTTTTAAAGGTTGTAAATCCTTCAAATATTTTACGACCTATGCCACTAGACCCTCTACCTTATGGATTTTGACATTGGGACCTTCCCCGAAACATTTTATCATGTCCAGACCCTTGATTATGACATGTTAAACATTATTCTGTATTTTGACAGACCCAATTAACCAAGGGGTCAAAATGACCCAAATACTCCTAAAGACAAAATTTAAGTTTCCTTTAAACTTCAATATGGCACAGTTAAATTAGACTTGATTAACCAAGTCAATCTAGGCTGACTACATAGCCCATTAAGGATCTAAATAGTCATTTTGACCCAAATGACCATTCTGACCCATGAGACCACCTCTATTGGCCTTTATTGATCAAACCAAATCAATTGAACCTAGAATTGAGACCTGGGTCAACCAGGGTTAACCAAATCAAATATTAAGCCTTTTTATATTAGATCAAGACTCAAATGCATACAAATCTCATTCAAATTCCCTTGACTATTTCCCCTGTTGATTTGGGTTAATTTGTCATCCTAACCTAGTCAACAGTTGACTTGGTCAATTGAGCCTAAATATGGTCAAATCAAACTTGACGCATATGGGTATCTTCATTGCATTCATTCAAACCAACCTATTTAATCCTTCTACATCACTCAAATACACGCTTTGACCATCTCTAAACACTCTATGAGTCAACTCTCAGTTACTTTGTCTTGGTCAACTCACAAGCAATAGTCAAACCTTCCTATATATATACTATCTCATTCAAACATTGAATCTATGACTTAAATCTTACAAACTCATGACTTCACTATATTTAATGATTAGAGCATATTCAAGCTCATCACAGAATAAGCCATGGCCAAGTTGACTTATTCAACTCACCAAAACTTTGTCAAACATCCCCAGTTCTCATATTTTTGTTAAATCCAAATCCTGTGACTTGCCACTCATCCCAAACTACTCCAAATAGTTTATGAGGCCACCTTGTATGTTATCTCATCAACCTTGGTTAAGTTGACTGGTCGTTTAAACACTTATTTTCATGGTCAAACCACTTAGTTTGTCCTCTTTGATTAAACCCTAGCCCATACAGCCATTCAAACAACATATTAAACCCCACCTAGACTCCACCTCAGTAGGGCTTGATTTAGTTAACTAGTCAAATAGTCCACAAAAGCTTAATTAAGCTTAAATGGTCAACTTGGCCCTAACAAGCATTATACTCTAAATCCAGCTCATTTCAATTATTTAAAGACCTTATAGAGGCTTCTTAAATGACCCCTAAACCCAACTTAACCCTTAATATAGTCCTAGATATATCCTAATCAAGCCTATGTGCATATAAGGCCAAAATCACCTTTACACCTAGTTGTCCTTGGCTTGTCCTTGACCTCTGCTCCTAACAAACCTCAGGCACTTATCAAGCATCAGGGATGAAGCCAAATAAATCAAGATCGTCCAAGAATCCCTAGGTCATTTGAATTGGCCAAAAGAGGCCAAATGACACTCACTCTCACTTAAGCATTCTCTCTCCATTCAATCTCTCCCAGACCTGACCCTTTGTTCTTTTGAGCTTTCAACAATCCCCTCCACATTTCTCAACGTTAATTGAGCTGATCAAGGCCCATTCAAATCATTAAAAGCCCTTTAATTAAATAAATTTAAATATTCAATTAAATAGTCAAACATTGAAAATGTCAAATTGAGCAAATTCAAAGGCATTGGACTCCATTTGAGGTCTAATATTTATTAAAAATACTAAACCACATGAATTAAAATTTAAAAAGTCAACTTTTTAGTCTACGTTAGTCAAATTTAAGTCGAAACTTTAAAAATTAATAACTAAATGTAGAAAAATTCAATTTATGTAAACTTAGTGTCTAATTACTCATCTTAAGGTCTAATATTCAAGAAAAATATTAAAACTACAGAAGTCAACTTTAATCAAAAAGTCAAATTTTGACTCCTTAATCTAATATATTAAATAATTAAAAAAAATCAGAAATTCAATATTTAATTAAAATTTCAGAAAGAATTAAATCAAATCTTCAAAACTAGTAACCAATCAATCTTGATTAAAAATTACCAACCTTTAAGTTCTAACCAATTAAACTCCTTAATTCATACTAATTTTGCAAATAATAGTTAAACCGTACATAGGTATGAAATAAATGTTCAAACCTTGGTAGAATAAGAATCTAACCATTAATATAAGCTTTGAACCTTCTTTATATTTGTATATGAGGTTATCATTTGTCTCATTCCTGTTATAACTCAATTTTTTTGAGATGAATGCATTTTAACCTAAATAATTAACAGTATAATATCCTTAACCTTGAATAGATGATCATTTAAAAGTATGAGCTATCTCACAATAGATAGATAAGGTCCTAGGAAAAAGGAAGTTTGAGTAGCTAAAATTTGAACAACTAAAATTTAAATGACTAGCTCACTTGTCATAAGGTTGAAGTAATTCAAGATTGAGGGTTATGGCTCAACCTTAAATATAATAGTGTTAATTTAATTATAAATAATCTCTTGAATATATTTATTCAAATAAATAAATAATTGAGACATTTGTCCACTCATGTGTGCATGATTCATATGCATTCAAAATTTTCTGAGCATACAATATGTCGTTAATACAAAGACTAACTATTAGTAAAATAAAATTATGTAGGCTAGAGTGCAAACTCTGTTCATTATTATCTTCATTTAGGGTTGTTTGGTTGGTAGCCAAGTAAGCGTAACACATTTATTTTATATATAGTTAAGGATTGTTGTTGTTTGATTTGAAGGGAAAAAGTAATTTATTTACCTACGGTATTATATATATATCTCAAAATATGCTTACTTCAAAACAAGCCCCCCCCCTAAAAAATTTAAAATATTATGATATTTAGGCAATTGCCCCATGCATAATTAAATACATTATGTAGAGGTGTTATTGCCAGGGAATGATGAACCATATACAAAGAGAAATTGTAAATCAAATTTTGTAGAGGTCGAACCCCACTAGGGGGTGCTGCCCCCTTGGACCCCCTTTTATATATGCTAAAAGTTACTTTATATGCTAAAAGTTACTTATAAATTTGCCCCCCCTTGAAAATTATAGCTGGTTTCGCCCCTGACTACACCTTTTGCCCATTGCCATGAAACCCTAGCCTTCGAAAGCCCCTTGGACATCCTTCACACCTTCCAAGCAACAAAGAAAAGTCCTACATGAATGTATTATCTTTCCCAAGCCTTTGTTAACACTTTCAATTTTTAAAAGTTCAAATAAATAATTCATGAACAAAAACCCCCAATATATTTAGCCGTCGCAGGTAAAATTATTTGAACATTTCAAGCGTATTTAAAATAAATAATATATTTACATAGCCGTAAATATTTTGAACTATTATTTTTATGATTACTCAATTAAATAATTATTATATTTGTAAGAAAAAAAAGAAAAAAAAAATAAAATCGTAAAAAACAGCCAACGAATTGAAATTGGGGTCAGTAAAAATTATAATTCGAATCATTATATTAATTAGTCGAGAACCTTGTTCGATAAATCAAACTGCCCGCACCAAAATTGCTACGCCTGCAAAAGTGGAATTAGTGGTGTCCGTTTCCTCCGGTCACGTCTGGTCGCCGTACGTATATAGTAACGGGAAAATTGTTCCTTATTTTCCGAAATTCCCGCATTCCTGTATGTGCACACTGCCCTCCGGCTTCTACCTAAGCCGCAGCGAACAAGAGACAGGAGCGGGCGGCGACGGAGGTGAAGAAGCCCGAAGTGATAGGAAAACGCCAACTCTTTCAAATCCTTCCAACATTTTTGCTGCTTGCTTCGTAATGGAATACGCGCCGGCTTGTTGTTGCTGCTGGTCGAGATCGGGATTCTGGTGATCTTGCAATACCCGCTTTCCTCGCAGCAAAGCTGCGGATCCTTTTCTATTGGATCCAGTTAGGTTTTGGCGGTTTTGCTGGGGAGAGGGAGATGGCGGGATGGAGGTATCGAGCTGGGCTGCTTCTCATCGGCGCTGTGGTGGTGATCTGGGTTACGTCTGCTGAAGTCACGCAGGTGAGATGGATCCCACTATTGTCTGTGGTGCCAGATTTCTTTTTTTATAATTGGTTGTTTTGTGTTTCGGAGATGTTTTTTTTTTGTTGTTTTGGTGTTTGAGATCTGGGAGTCTGTGGGTGGATTATGGGGTCGGTTTTGAGATCGGAAGGGAGAAGTGGCAGAGATGAGGAAAGAGGTGGATCATTGGATTGCCGTCGCTGATGAATGGGAACATGAGGAGTCGGCCTTGGATGGAATAAGGGATTTTTGTTGGAATCAGCAAAACGGTTGCGGTTAATCCTCATGAAAAGGCTAGCCTTGGCCATATTAGGAGTGGTGGGATTATGATGATTTTCGTGGCTGATAGACTCCCCAGGATTTGAGATGCATAAAGAACAGCTAAGTTGCTTAGTCATATTGAAGAAAACAGTTTGAGTAGAGTTTATTCATTAATGAAGACTTTGTCATATTATTTTCTTGATATATTTGGGTTAGAAATTTTAATTCAGTAATTTTGATGCTTCCTGCCTCTTTTATCGGCCTGCACTGCGCTAGAATGAACTTTTCTTTTCTTTTTTCGGTGAAGAATTATGCTTCATCAACCGTAGATAGCATAGCTTGCATCTGGAAATCTGTAGGTTTATGGTATAATTTTGGGAAGAATTATGCAGGAGTACCTGTGTTCAAACACAAGGTGGTTTGACCAAGTATTTTCCTATTTTAGTTGGATTACATCAAGGGTCAGCCTTAAGCCCATATATTTTTGCTTTAGTCATGGATGTTCTCACTAGACATTTGCAAGAGGTTGTACCATGGTGTATGCTTTTTGTTTATGAGATTCTTCTTGTTGATAAGACTACAGAGGGAGTTGAAGGTAAACTTGAATTATGGAGGTAAACCTTATAGTCTAAAGGCTTTCTTTTGAGTAGATCTAAAACTTAATTCATGGAGTATAATTTTAGTAATAATAGATCTAGTGGGGAGATTGTGACTTTGGACGATCAAGTCATTAATAAGAACACACGTTTTAGATATCTTGGGTCCATTGTTCAGAGTGATGTTGAAATAGATGGGGATATTATTAGTAGAATTCAAGTTGGATGGTTGAAGTGGAGGAATGCATCGGCTTGTTATGTGATAGAAAAGTTCCTCTCAAACTTAAGGGAAAATTCTATAAGATGGTAGTGAGACCTGAATGCTTTATAGTGTAGAATGATGGCTATTAAAAGAGAAGCATAATATTAAGTTAAGTGTTGCAGAGATGAGGATGCTTAGGTGGATGAGTGGCTTTACACTTAAAGATAGGATACGAAATGAGCATATACATGAAATGATTGGAGTAGCTCTAGTGGAATATAAGATTAGAGAGAGTCGCCTTAGATACTTTGGTCATATAAAACGGTGGTGATGAGGACATCGATCCAAGGTTCAAACATGTGTATCGCCGGAAGCATTGCAGATCGATGGCCACGATTCAGAGCTTATATTTCTAGTTGTTTATGCATTTTATTTTTATGTTTTCCTATTGTACCCTTATGTTGAGTTGAGTCATGTTGGGGCCCTGAGGGCAATTTAGTCTTTATTTCTTCTTGTATGCTTGAGACCTATATATATGGGTCTTTCTCTTGTAATAGCTAATGAATATTGGAATGAAAATTTGTGTTTTGTTTCTACTTCTTCTTGCATGAGAGCTTGAGAAGGGAGAGAGCTCAGGGGAGCAAATCGCAAGGCCTACCAGGCGTTGGAAGAGTCCGCGGCTCGTGGTTAAGTTATTGTATCTCTCGTTCGTGTTTTCTTCCATCTTCTTCCCCTCAACCATAAGAAAATCCCTTCCAAAACTCTTGTTGCCGCCGCCCCTTGGAAGCCCGCCGCCGGCCACTCCCACGGCCCCGACCGGCCACCTTGCCGGCGACCTTCCCCACTCGTCCAATCCCTCATTCCGCAAGTTTCCAATTTGAAATTTGAATTTCAAATTTCAAATTCTTTCCTAATTTGAATTTCCAATTTAGGAAAGTTTTCATGACGAATTCCAATTTCAATTTAAATTAAATTGGAGTCTTTTAAATCTATTTCCACGTCATCTCCCCAAATTGGAAACCTCTTCCCTGTGATCCCTCCCCCTTCCCCCTCTCTCCATGCCGCCGGCCTTACTAGGCCCTCTCTCTCTCTCTCTCTCCATTTAATGCTCACTTAAGGCATTAATTCCATGCCAACTTGAAATCAAATATCAAATCAAATTCCCCCCAAATTTCATTCAAATCCTGAAATTAATTTCAGGTTTTGAAGTAACTCCCTCCCCTCTCTCTCCGAGCTCCTTAGTATTTGCAAATTACTTCCTAAAACAAAATCCATATTTAGGAAATAATTTCAGATATTTTAATCTTCCCTCCCCAGCCGAAAATTTCAAAAGGATTCAAGCATTAAATGCTTCCCTGAAATACGGGATTGGATTCAGGAAATTAACCCACCTCCACATCCCTATCCCGCCGCTTCCCCTTCCCCTTTATTGCTGGATGTTTGAAAGCTTTCCATAAGTTGAGCAAATCGCTTTGGAAAGATTGCATGTTGCTCTCCCCTGCTGGCCGAAAACCCCCCACGGCTCATGTGCTAATTTCCCTCCACAAATCTCCACCCAAATTCACTCAAATATTGGAATTTTCTGCCGTCTAAAGTTGCAGCCAGAGCATTCCAGCAACTGGCAGTGTTTTCACAGCCACTTGAAGTCTCAAAGCTGCTGTTTTGCAAGATCAAGATTCTTCTCAGGTTTTGGGCAAATAAATCAAAATTTATCTCATATTTTTGGAGAGGAGATCCTCTCCTTTTTTTGTTCTACACCGGAGATTATTTGGATCGAGTGGTTCCTACTCTTGCGAGCGTCATCGACCGCCAACTTCCAAACTACGATTGGAGCATCGACAGTCAACCATTCCCGCCGTCCTCGCCACCGTCAACCTTTCCGTGGTTCAAGGCCGTTGGGGTTGCTACCGTCCTCGTGGCATCGTTGGATATACTAAATACCTTCTTCCGCTAATCCTAGTGTAGTTGAGTGATCCATCCCCAAGGTGATAATTCTCATTATTAAGTTGCAGATTGTTGATTAATAGCTTTTGGTATTGCTACTATCTTTGGTTACCTAGGAGTTTTGGTTAATCTATGTGTACTTCTTCGCCTAAGCTAGTTGAAGACTAAGGTTCTTTATTGAAATTCCTTGATTATTGCAATAAGCTATTGAATGGAATTACATTGTCAATTTATTCTTAAAATTTCTTAATGAGCTCCTGTGCATGTTGGTTTCTCCCTCCCCTCTCTCTTCTAGCTCCTTAGTATTTGCAAATTACTTCCTAAAACCAAATCCATCTTTAGGAAATAATTTCAGATATTTTAATCTCCCCCCCCAAAAAAAAAAAAAAATTTCAAAAGGATTCAAGCATTAAATGCTTCCCTGAAATACGGGATAGGATTCAGGAAATTAATCCACCTCCACATCCCTATCCCGCTGCTCCCCCTTCCCCTTTATTGCTGGATGTTTGAAAGCTTTCCATAAGTTGAGCAAATCGCTTTGGAAAGATTGCCTGTTGCTCTCCCCTGCTGGCCGAAAACCCCCCACGGCTCATATGCTAATTTCCCTCCACAAATCTCCACCCAAATTCACTCAGATGTTGGAATTTTCTGCCGTCTAAAGTTGCAGCCAGAGCATTCCAGCAACTGGCAGTGTTTTCATAGCCACTTGAAGTCTCAAAGCTGCTGTTTTGCAAGATCAAGATTCTTCTCAGGTTTTGGGCAAAGAAATCAAAATTTGTCTCAGATTTTTGGAGAGGAGATCCTCTCCTTTTTTCGTTCTACACCGGAGATTATTTGGATCGAGTGGTTCCTACTCTTGCGAGTGTCATCGACCGCCAACTTCCAAACTACGATTGGAACATCGACAGTCAACCATTCCCGCCGTCCTCGCCACCGTCAACCTTTCCGTGGTTCAAGGCCATTGGGGTTGCTATCGTCCTCTTGGCATCGTTGGGTATACTAAAGACATTCTTCCGCTAATCCTAGTGTAGTTGAGTGATCCATCCCCAAGGTGATAATTCTCATTATTAAGTTGCAGATTGATTAATAGCTTTTGGTATTGCTACTATCTTTGGTTACCTAGGAGTTTTGGTTAATCTATGTGTACTTCTTCGCCTAAGCTAGTTGAAGACTAAGGTTCTTTATTGAAATTCCTTGATTATTGCAATAAGCTATTGAATGGAATTACATTGCCAATTTATTCTTAAAATTTCTTAATGAGCTCCTGCGCATGTTGGTTTCACATCAGGTGGCCTTCCGATGACCTGGTTAGGAAAGTAGATGTATTATATTTGACTTATATTAAGAAAGGTAGATATAGACCTAAAAAGACTTGATTAGAAAATATTAGAAATGACATTTCTTTATTAGATTTAGATCGGAATTTGACCCTTAACAGGAGACAATGGAGAAAAAGGATTCATGTAGCCGACCCCACATAGTGGGATAAAGGCTTGTTGTTGTTGTTGCTGCTGAGATCTTTACATTATATTAGATGACTGCCAAAATTAAACCTATGGGTAATGCATGCAAGCTGATCACAACAGGACGCTTGGTAAGGAAAAAGCTTATTGTTTATTATCATGCAATTGTACTAATTGACATGTTACTTACCTCATCCATTGCATGCTTTATCTTATGTTTTATCTTACAAATAAAACTTAGAATCTAATTGTTGTGAAAATCTTCTTGCACCTCATATAAAACAAATCACTGGTGTGCTCTTTTTAGTAAGTTTGAAACCTATTAGATTGGACTGATGTGTAACTTTAACTACTCAGTCTTTGATCTGTTGTTGGTGTATTATCGGTTTTAGTTTTCTTTCAGTGGAAAGTTGCAGTTCTGCTTTTTTAGCTTGTTTTCTATCTACCATGAGCGAAATATTTAAGAAATATTGTTACAGTTCCAGAAAATATCGCTGGTCCTATATTTTTTATTTTTAAATAATTGAATCTGTTGGTTTGGCCTGATCTTTCAGAGCCTTATGGGCAGAAAACAATATTGTGGGACTTTATACAGTTTACAGCTGAATTAGTTTGTCTGCAGGCCTCTCGCATTCTTTCTCCTTTGTTTGGTAACACACTTGTTTGGTTTGCTTTTCATTTCATTTGTGGGCAATAAAGAAGTATATTTTGGTTTCTTGTGCATATGTTCTTAACTTGCTATTCTTGAACAGGGTATTTTTACAGACTACAAACAACCTTTTGCTGTCACTTATTTGGGAGCCTCTCTCATGATCATTTATCTTCCGATAGCCTTTATGAAGGATTGGATATGCAACATGCTAAGAAAGCATTCATCTAAAGGAGGCAAAACTTTGAAGTCTGCCAACCAATCTTCTGCAACAAATTCCCTTGCAAAATCTAAGGAAATGCAGAAAATGCTTCAAATAGAATCACATTCCCCTTTAAATCGAAAAGAAAGTGGCATTGACCTTTCTATACAAGAAGGAGAGGAAAGTCCATTTATTGTGAAGATCAAAGATGATTTTGATGGGCAGAAAGAATCTGTAGAGCTTACTACAAGGGATATTGTAAAATATGGGTTTTATCTAGCGCCAATTTGGTTTGTAACAGAGGTAAGAAACTAACTTTGTAAAATGTTATATTCAGTTTGACCAATGGTTTTTCAAACAAATCAAAACGTCAGTTGAATTATGGCTTTTTTTGCTTGACCATCCAAACAGAAAAGTAACGTTCTATGATGCAATATTGTCAATATGGTCTGACCATGTAACTGAGATAGGCTTGTTTCTCATAGGTCAATCGTAAGGAGTTAAACCACAAAACAGATGAGATGAGCCAGACTTATTTTCATATCCTTCATATCTCCTTATCATTTATGGCCGAATTTTACTTTTTTTATATCTATTTTTTTGGATTAGTTTGAATGTAGTGAGTATAACAATAATTTTATCCTTAACTAAGCTTTTATTCTTCTTAAAAGTAGGATCTTATGTCTGGATTTTTAGTAGTTGATATGGATTAGTGAAATTATGATGAATTCAATGAAGAATTCATGTAACACTAATTTTGGCTTCATAGTTTTTTCACCCTGAGGATGCGACAACATAATGTTTTTAGTATTCAAGATCAAAAAGTTGGGACTTACAGTTTGATTTCTTTTTTTTTTTTCTTCCTATTTCCTATTGATTTTAACAATTTTTCTGTGCATGTTGTATTTAAATGCAAATAATGAGCGTGCTAATCAAGATGAACACAATCAGAGGGATTAAAAGGTTGAAATAACATGTGAAATAGAGATGATATGGTTATATTTTCCCTTTGAGGCCTACACTCAGAATTTGATTTAGTTTATGGGTGGTGATGGGTGTTTAGAGCGTTAAACTATTAAGATAATGTGTTTAAGGTCTATTCATTTTACAAAATATTTGTTTTCAATATAATTTTATTTTGGTGATAGGTTTGATCCACATGACTTGATAGACATGTAAAATGAAGGATCTTCAATCATTTTCCCTTGAAAAGGAGGGAGTTTGAAGTGAAAGTGAGTAAACATACGTAAAATTGCTAGTTTATTAATCACAACAGAACAATATCTGCTGTTAAATGGACCGGATAAGTACTCTGCTTTAACAACTAAGCATGGACTCCAAACAAAGTTTCTGTGCTTCCACTTTGAACTTTGGTTTTTATGGCCTTTATTGTCATCTGAGATGAGCTTTTCTTTTTATTAGAGAGTTCTGTTCAAAAGATAGCGCAATGGTGAAACAAACTTATATTATTTACCTCTAAAACGAGAGTTTTTGCTAAATTATTTTTTGTATTGGATGGGTGCAGTATCTATCAAATGCAGCACTTGCAAGGACTAGTGTCGCAAGTACAACAGTCCTATCATCTACCTCAGGTCTTTTTACTCTCTTTATTGGTGTGCTTCTTGGACAAGACTCCTTAAATGTTGCAAAATTAGTTGCCGTATTCATTAGCATGGCTGGAGTTGTTATGGCAACCCTAGGCAAGACGTGGGCCACAGATGAGTCTCAACTGAGCTCCACTGGGTGAGTTTCTTACTTTTTGTATATGTATTTTGCTGAATGCTGGCTTGTAGTTTGATTGTTGAAGTTTATGTCAACTTCAGCATGTAATAATCGTGCGGACCTTTCATAAATCTTTAGTTTAATTATATGCAGGAACGGAAAGAGGTCACTTGTTGGAGATCTTTTTGGTCTTCTTTCTGCTGTATCATATGGGCTATTTACTGGTTGGCATTACTCTTTACTCCATGACTTGTCTGTTTAAATCTCTGATTGGTCAAGTAACTATTATGCACTGTTATGAACTTTGCAGTTCTTCTAAAGAAGTTCTGTGGGGAGGAAGGCAAGAGAGTTGATGTTCAGAAGTTGTTTGGATATGTCGGATTGTTTACACTTGTTGCTCTATGGTGGCTTGGTAAGGCTGTTATCATACTTTCATCCATATGCTTTCTTTCTCTATGAATGAAACAGCGAAGTCATGCCACCATTTTCATATATTATAACATATATGATGGCTAAAATAGTTTATTTTTGGGTTTCATTATTCCTGTGGCTGTTTTTTTTTTTAACGTATTCCAGGAAGAAATATAAAGACATCTAGTTTTCTGTCAACATATGGAAATTGTCTTGAGTGGTTGCTACCTGCGTTTATCTTGGCTTTTGAAATTCGAAAATGGAAAATTCATCTGCTGGCCTCAGAAATGAGTTTTCCGTTATCATAATTTTCTTATTCCTTTTTGTAATAATTTTTTTATTCACTTTCATCGTGGATTAGAGACTACAAAGTGGAACTTACCTATTTCATGTATAGCTCATAGATGTCTGATTCGTTGCCTGATTTGACTGGGATGTATTTGGTTGACAAACATAAGAAGCATTATAGGATGTTCATGCTTTGCAGAACAGTTGATTGTGTAGGTTTTACTATGCCGAATTCACATGAATCTGAATATAAGTTCTATTTCATGATTCTTAACCCCAGTCATTTTGATAGTTGCTTTATGGTAATTCCTTTGGGTTCTTGAGTTTTCTTTGGACTGTGTGAATCCAATCAGTGAACCGGTCCACTTGATTCATACAAATTGAAAAGTCCTTGTTTTTTCTTCTTCGCATTTAATCTGATAGTTACTAATCAAATAAATGTATCACTCGATTTTTTTTTTCTATTTACTGTTCACTCTAACATTAATGCTTATTGGAAATAAATGCATTATAGATTAACAACCATTTTAGCAATACTTTGTGTCCCCCTATCTTTTATGGTACTGTTATTATTGTTTGTAACACAGCCACAGATGCTAAGAAAGCTCAAATGTTGAAAATTCAGTTGAGCTCAAATAAAATTTTGCTTTGGATGAGTTTCCTTTGAAAGAAAATTCAATCATGTAAAATAGTTTTATTTTATATTAATTATTTTCTAACTGAACTAGAGCCAAGCTTCGTTAGGTTGAATCATATTTGAGCTAGCTAAATACATGCGCAAACACAAATATATATGTATCATTCATTGATCATTCATTCTACTCATTGGGAGAGGGAGAGGGAGAGAGAAAGATGGACTTTTCTCTTTGGAAGAGAATGATCATTCTCTTTCAAAATTTAAATTTTATGCCCATTTTCTTTTATGGTCTTCAACCTCAAGATAAATACATTAATTATTACCCAAGACCTAAAAAATACTCCTGTGTCAAGTTTCATCAATTTTTATACAACAACAACAATAACATCAAGCCTTTATCCCACTACGTGTGGTCGGCTACATGAATCCTTTTTCTCCATTCATATTAAGAGTCAAATTCTCGTTTAGATTTAATAAAGAAAGGTCGTTTCTAATATTTTCTAACCAAGTTGATCAATTTTTATAAATAATTTAATTATTTGTATTGCATGTAAATAAAAAAAAAACGAAGAATGACTTAGTGGCATATAGAAACCCACTTTCACTGTCTAGTTTTATCCATGTATTTTGCCGATCAAAATTATGTAATAAACTTTAATTATTACAAATGATGAATGATCCATGTGCTTGATTCTTGATAATTTGAAGAACTCTTTGTATTAGGAGCTTTCTTATAATCCAATTAAAAAAATCCATTATGAAATCTTGTTTTTTTTTATTGGTGATGAAATAATCTTAGAATTTTTTTTTCTTATATACATGTGCATACATACTAGTGGTTTTAAAAATGCTCGCAACTTGCTCAATTTTTGTTGGCTCAAAATCTATTTCTACTTGATTTATGTTCAACATGAGCTCTTGTTTGGGATTCCAGTATGTTTGTTTTAAATTTTTTTCATATTAGATAAAGAAAATAATTGTTGGTTTAATGGTTGGTATTTTGCATTTCATGCAAATTTTAGGTTCAATTCCTCTCACCAACTCCTATGTTTTTCTCCAACTTGGAGTAAACTCAAATATTGATTGAGTTGTCCTTGAATTGAGTGATTGAATGGAATCAGATTGATTGAGAAGTAATTTAGTTTTTGAGTCAAGTAGCGTCTGCTTATTTTACATATAAGTTTTTTAACATCAAATCTTAGGAGGATTTGTTGTTATATTGTGTGGGCTCCGAAAATTCGGCCCCGGCCTCCACTCGCTTTTCTTATTCGGCGAGGGAGTTTTAACGAACGAGGAAGAGGGCTTATTTTAAGTGGGTGGGACCTAGCGTGTGAGGCGTACGCCTCTCCCAGAATTGCGCAATTGCGTCTCTGAGGCGCGCCTCAGTCTAGGTGAGGCGTACGCCTCATCCAGGTCCAGAATTGCGTAAGCCTCGAGGCGTTTTTTGGTTGAATTGCGCAAAGGCGCGCCTTGAGGCGCGCCTCTAATTGCGCAATTTTAAACCATGTTTTCAATTAATTTGTTAAAGTTAATATATATTTGAAATATATTAAATTAATTATTTACTTATTTAAATGTGGCCACTAAAAGAGAAGCATAAATTAAGTGTTGCAGAGATGAGGATTCTTAGTTGAGATGAGTGACTTTACGCTTAGAGACATAATGCAAAATGAGTATATACGTGAAAAGTTTGGAGTAGCTCCAATGAAGATAAGATTAGAGAGAGTTGCCTTAGAAGATTTGGTCACATAAAACGTTGGCCTTCTGATAACTCAGTTAGGTGAGTAGATATATTAGATCTTGCCTATGCTAAGAAAGGTAGACCTAGAACTAAAAAGACGGTTACAAAATATTAGAAATGTTTTTTTTTTTTTATATTAGATTCAAATGAGAATTTGACTCTTAATATGACACAATGAAGAAAAAGAATTTACTTAGCCAATCATACTAGTGGGATAAGGGATTGATGTTGTAATTATTTAAATAACTCATTGAACTAGCCAGTTAAATGGAATCGGAACCGGTTCACCGGTTGAACCAATGGTTTTGATTAGTTTGCTCCGGTTCACTGCCAGAGCGGGTTTTATAATGGATCAGCCTAGTCATAGGATCGATTCACGGTTGAACCCGGCTGATGTGGTCCAATTTTTAAAAGCTTGGTTTAGAGAGCTGGGATTTTCAAGCAATGAGCAATTGTAAAAAAGTTTTTCTTGGATGGGCTAAGCATGAACTTGGATTCAAGACTTGCGGGTGAAATTTTGCTTTTTCCGGATACGTCAACTTGATTGAATTAATCTAAACCTGAGCTAAGCTTAGTTTACTGAGGTTTGGCTCATTGAAAGCCCTCCTAACATACACCTACTCAGCCTGCACGTGACTGCACTTAATGGAACTTGGAAAAAGTTCATCAATTAATACTGCCACAACATGTATTGGTGTTTGTAACTCCTCTGTAATGCACTCTGTAACCTGCGCTCTTTAGTCAACTAGTACCTTGTTGCGTGGCATATATGTTCATATTTTTTTTTTCTAGCATAGAATTTGTATGGTGTTCAAGTAAAAGCAGACTATCTTATAACGTTATCATCTTAAACATTTGGAGAACTTTGTTTTTGTTGCATTTTATCAGATGTGCTAGTTTGCAAATGGGTTTTTATGTCTGTACATAAACTACCAAAATTTGTATTCAGTTTATGGTGCAAGTGTTTTTCTTTCAAATGCTTTTCATTTATGTCGTAACACTATCTCCTCTCAAGCTGCTTTCCTCTTGAACTTGTGCTTTAAAGTTGCTTTTCATTTTGAAGTGTTTCCATGAAATATGCTGTATGCTTTAAAATAACAACTTTCATGGGAGTAGCAAAAAAAAAAAACTTGCTTAATTCTTCGAAACAAAGATTCTAGAGTAAATGCAGTTGAGTTATTTGCTTTAAAGTTATTTTGTTTTAAATTACTTCCATGAAATACGCTGCTTGCTTTGAAATAATAACTTTAATGTGATTGAGTAGTATAAAATGCTTGCTTAATTCCTTAAAACAAGATTCATAATTTTTAGAGTTGAGTCTAAGGGTGTCGATTTCGAGTCACAGGTCGAGTTCGGATCGAACCCAGAACTGACCCGATACTATTCTGGTTCGGTTCAACCCCCGTTTTTGCAAGCGGGTCGGTTTTCCGGACCCAAACCCGACCCACTTCTGGTTCGGGTCAACCCAAACCCAAATTTTTCGGTTCGGGTTAGGTCGGGTCCAATATTGACAGTCCTAGTTGAGTCCCTTTTTGGCATTTTCAGTCAGTTAAATTTGAGCTATATCTGGTATTTTTCTAATCGAGGAGCAATTTCTTAGCTATCTGCTTACACACCGTTTCTGTTTTGCAGTGTGGCCGCTTACTGCATTAGGAATTGAGCCCAAGTTTACAATTCCTCACTCTGCTAAAATGGAAGAAGTTGTACTTGCCAATGGCTTTGTGGGAAGTGTGCTCTCGGACTACTTTTGGTATCGTTGAAACCACTTTGCATTTTCCCCTTTCCCATTCATCTTCATTTTCTTACAGTTTCTGGTATTGTATAGGGCTTTGTGTGTTGTATGGACCACTCCTCTTGTAGCCACCTTAGGCATGTCACTTACAATACCGCTTGCTATGGTTGCTGATATGGTGATACATGGCCGTCATTATTCAGCTGTGTATGTTCTTGGTTCAGCTCAGGTAAGCATCATATATGATGACTTTTCTTATGTTTTTCTTAGTGGATGCATGTAAATGTTTCTTTTGATTCTCAAGCAAAACCTACATGCAAATCTTGATATGGAGTGCACCAATATACGTAAATATTCATTTTATTATATTGGTAATTGAACAATTCAAAGTTACAAAAGGTAATTTAATAGCATGGAATAGTCACAATTTAGTTTCAGATGATAGTTAAAGGCTTCCTTATCTTAACCTTATTTTTTGTTTCCATTTTTGTTATTTTGAAAGGATTAATAAGGACAAAAGTGGATCGAACATAATATGGATCCATAATGCATATTATCTTCTGCCTTGTTTAGCATCTGATTGACTTGATCCTAATAACCTCTTAAACGAGTTAGATCGAGGTTTGGATGAGTTGAGTGGGTAGTTTTTTTGGCTATAAGATTGACCTTCACCTGTATTGAGATTATACTATATGGCGCCCCAAGGTGTCTCAACTTGTCCCGGAAGCTCAAGTTAATGAGACAGGAATAGACGGTCGGATAGATATCATAGTTCTTTCAATAATAATAATTGCTCAATAACTAAATGTTTAAATGTAACCGAAGTGCTGCTAAAATAATTTATAATCTAAACATACTATAAAGAGTGCTTATTTATTTTCAATTGATCATCTTTTTCTATACCCGAAACCTTCTTGATCAGTCATTTAATCAATATGAGATTTATCTAAAAGTTTTATTTTAATAAATTAAGTTTTCGTTAATAATTCAGTGGTCAATTATAGTTTATAATATAACAATAAGCATACATAACTTATCATGGCAATAGTGGAGTTGCTGTTGCAGCATCTTAGTCATTCAATCTACTTTTGATGATTGAGATTGAATCTTTCTCTAAATTATTCTGATTTTTATGAATTAAATCCTAGTCTTTCAAAATGAGTTGGCTGATTGACACTATACAACTGCACCTCTGTAGTTACCATGACAACTATAGAGGTTCTGCACGCTATCCATTTAGCAGCGGGCCCATGACTTTTGCTTAAAGCAACGAGATACACTCTCCTCACCTGGTTTCTGTATATTTTTTTGAGGCAGAAAGCTGCATAGTTGTTCTACAAAGCTGATCAAAGTAGACTTTCAAAGAGAAATGAAAATTAAACATCTGATTCAGTCCAAAGATTTCTTGGCTTCACTTACCCATAAGCAAAACTTTCTTTTCTATTTCTTTGTTTGAACAATCAAAGAGATAGTCTTTCTCATTCTTCTTCTTGTTCTGGTACTTTTAATATGAATATTATAAAAATGTATTACCATTCAGACAATTAATTCCATTAGGGACTGGCAGGCCGTAAAGGACACAGGACCAGCTAAGACTTTTTTTTTTGGTTAACTCTTTCTTTCAAACCATTTGAAATTTTGTGGCATGCAATTTACATCAATTACAGCTCTAATATTTTCTTGCATGGTACAATCATAAAAATATTTTCGGGAATTTACATCCATACCATTTTATTTCATGTTATTACATATCTAACACCCAAAATATTAATATTACATTCTTATCACCCATAGAATAAATTTTGGTGCATGGAATGAAATATTAAAGTCTATAGGATAGTATGAAAGGTAGAAATGAATTATAGGAGTGATATATTTAATATTAAAGTTGTATATGGGTAGTAGACATGTAATATTAATATTTTGGGTGTTAGATATGTAAATAATATGAAATAAAGTCATATTTATATAAATTTCTTAAATATTTTTCGTTCGATCAAAGTCGAGCATTATTAAATTTAATATTAATTTATATGGAAATAGATTAACATAGGGTTTGGAACAGTTTTAGCCACTATTTTTTTCCGCGTTTAATAGATTTTTGTACTAAAAAGTAGCTTCCAAATGAAATACCGAAGCATTACCTTTAATATGAGCATCTGATCTACGCCGTTTGGTTTTCCTTGTACAGGTATTTGCAGGTTTTGTAATAGCTAACATTTCAGATAGAATATACAGGATGCTGGGATTGTAGCGCTCCTGAAACTTATTGATTCATTCATTTCCAGAAAGTATGGGATCCATAATGATTTTTTTTCCTACTCTTCTTTAGATTTTTATCTTTTGCAGCAGGTTTGATATAGTATGATTCCTCTGTACCATCAGTGTTGTTAAATGTCAATGTTAAGTGTGTATAGCTTCATTTTTTTTTTTAACCACAGACTGAGTTACTGTTCTTTGGAGGTTTTGATTTTGATATGTTTTAAGAAATTTCTATGATTTTTTTAGTGCTTTCAAAAGCTTTGCTTTGTTAATACAGATTACTCATGCTTATTTTAAGTTGCGAAAAAAAATTGTAAGAATATTTTAAGTTTAATTTTACTCAATGGTCTTTAAACATTTCTCTAATTCGATATGTAGGTCTGCAAATGAACCGATATGCTTGATAAGATGCTCGTTGCTAAGTTCAATTCGAATAAGTTTATGATTTCTTAATTAACCAATAAAGCAAACTTAAACATATTTATAAATAATTGGTTGATAAATGAACAAGCTAATAAATAATATTATCATTTAAAGCTCATGAACAAATTCGTTAAGCAGCTTCATTAATTTTGATAATATGCTTATTTAAGACCCGATTATATATTCATTAACTTAAGCTCAAATATTTCACAAATGAGCTTAAACTCAAATAAGTTCTTACTCAACCAACTCCATTCATTCGCAACCCTAACTCTATGATATTCATTGAAGTTTTTCTTATTCATTTTTTAATAAATTTTCCATACATTTTTTTTTTACATTCTAACTACATCTAAACCTCTTAAAATTTTTTAGATATCAAATGATATTAAATTCTTTTTTTTTTCTATACAATTTATTATTGAATAATGCCAAAAACATTTAGATTTAGAAAAATTCAATTATAATAATTCAATTTTATTTGCACGTTAACAATAAAGTTATATAATTAAAAAAAATATGAACTTGCAAAGCCTTGACTTGGATTTATTATTCTATGCGGAGTATGGACGGTGCCCAGAGACTAATAAAAATGCACAATGTCACCTCAAAAATTGTACTGTGACCGCGCTCGGTACTGAGCGTGTAACCGGATGGGAGAACCGTCCGGTATCCGCATAGAATAATAGATCCTTGACTTGAAGAGATTATTGGCTTTGGATACCGGACAAAGCTTACCGTTCGGTACTTCATAGTACCGAGTAATACTGAACTCGGTACTGTGAAGTACTGAGTTTGGTACTTCATGAGCATTACCAAGCTCCATACTGTGAAATATTGAGCTAAGTACCGAATAAGAGATGATGTGGCATGTTTTTATTGAGCTCCGGATGTCATCCAGTGTTCAAACCCAATAATTTTCCCTTTGACTTGAGCCACCATGCCTTTGAAAATTGGATTTAGGGTCACGATCGTGTCGAAGGCTTTGACCCGATAATTTCCGTAAGGTTCCAGTTGACCTAACAACACGAAAACCGCACTCGAAAGAAACGCCGAATCTGCCCAATGAGACCACCTATTTCTCTGTCCGCGCCGTCCCACCTGCCCCAAGATCGGAAATGGAGATGAGCCAACACCACCACCCAGATTCGCTGTTGAATGTTATGAATGCCGATCGGCGAAGGAAGCCCTACTCCAATCCCTCATCTTCCACGCACTCAAGTAAAGCCTCACTAATCATGGCCTTCATCTCTTGCCTGGCCTGGCTGTATGTTGCTGGCCGGTGATTTCCCCTTCCCTTTCCTTCGAATGGTTTTGTTGATTGTTTTCATTTTTATTTTCTTGACCTAAAGATTGTATTTTTCTATCAATTCTTTGCCAGATTGTGGCAGGACGCTGGGAACCGAGCTTTACTCTCCAATCTCCTTCAGAAAAGCTCTCGCAATGTTTTAATATTTTCCTTATATTTATTCTTCATAACTTTAATTTTTTTGGACTTATAGGGAGTTACGCCTGATCCCATACATTAACTTCTTGCAGCTTCCGAGGGTTGTTACGGTAGAGGACAAGTTGATGGACCTTGGATGCAAGTAATCCCTGTTAAAAATTTTCCGCAGTTGATACTTTTTAGTTCCGTTTAAGCTGTCAGAGTTTGAATTTTTTGTCGTCTTTTTTTTTTTCCAGGGAGATTGGAAGAAAGATTGTGGAGGCTGAGATGGATTTGACGTTAGCGAAGAGCCAGGGTTACTTGAGGCATAATAGCTCCTCTTCAGATCGGAGGCTTCTAGCTGTCATTGGAGCTTATACTGGATTTGGGAGTCGACTCAACCGTAAAAGGTTCCGAGCCTCCTGGATGCCGAGAGGTGGTTTTTAAGTTTCTTAATCATTGGGCTGTTTAGTTCAGTATTGTTCAGATGTCAGAAGTCAATATTATCTGTAAAAGAATGTGTTTTTTATTCATATTTTTATAAATTTGTTATTTAGAAATGTCACCAAATCAAACAACTAATAGCTCTTAATAATATGATGTAACATTGAGATGTTTATGAACCAAACAAAGCCATAATTATATGTGTTCATATCTTTGATATGTTTTCTGAACAGTCCTAGTTGTGAAAGGCTGAAAGCTTTCATCCATGTTATATTTCCCAATTCAAGCCTTTGTTATTTTCTATGGGTGTTTTCTCTGCATTAGTATCCATCCTTGGTCTACCACCAATTCCCAGCCAAATTGATATTGATCAGATCATGATAGATGAGATTATGATTGGACCATTTGGAGTTCATTGGTTTGGTTGTCCACCACATATTGCATGGATGACATTTGAAGAACCTTTTTTATGTCCCCCAACAATCTAGATGAGCACCAAAGTGTCATTCATTCTAGAGGGGTATTCTCTTCACCTTTAAAGACTTGATGGAGGCCATGAGAACTTTCATCATTACCATCGATTTCCTACTCTATAACGTATTAGACTATGTTATTAGTTTATAATTATTTCTTTGGTTTGCTTTCTTTTAGTTTAAATAAATAATTGTTAATTCATTATCTAAGTCATGATATTTCTATAAACGGCCATTTAGTCCGTCATTTCATTGATTGAATGATGAATGATCTTTCCTCTTGTTTTTTAGCATCAATTTCTTGTTAAGGTGTATAAATGGTCTTTCTTTATTCTAGGCTCACACCTTCATTAGGAAAAAAGTCCAAAATAGTCCTCTGATTATTCACATGTGGTTAGTTAGTTCCAGAACATCACATTTCTCTAATTTAGTTCATCGATTATATAAAATTGATCCGAAATGGTCTCATTGGTAGAATTTGATGGAAATTGGAATTCAAAATTAATTCTAATTTAGTTTATTCTGATCAATTTTATACAGTAAAGCTTAAATTGGAGAAATGTGATATTCTAGGTGTAAATTGTGACTCGTATGAATAGTCTGAGGACTATTTTGGACTTTTATCCCCTTAGGCTTCGTTTGGTTATTAGGTACTTTTGTAAAAGTCAGTTTTAAGAAACAATGGTTCAGAAAAAGGAGTTTTCTAACGGAGAAAGCACATATAAAAAGCTTTCTCAAAACAGCAGAAAAATGAAAAAAAAATGGAGTTATTGGGGACGTGGTTTGAGAAACCAAACAGTAAAGAAAAAATAACTTTACCATTTTAAAAAGGAATAAGCACAAAAAACTTCCAATCAAACTAGGCCTTAATAAGCATGCAAACTGACCTTTTCGCAGCCTCCTAGTGCAAAGTATTTTGTTTTTACAAGAACGTGAACATTCTTAGTTGTTAATTTAGTTTGATGTCTTAGTTTTCTTTATTCTTTGAGTGTACTGTTTTATTTATCAAACAATATACTTGCGCCTACTTGCAGGTGATGACTTGAAAAAGCTTGAGGAGAGCGGTGTGGTTCTGCGTTTTGTAATTGGTCGGAGGTTTTGTGATGCTTAAACTCCACTTTTTATGCCTATTACATTGATTTGGAATGTTGTGATTTCAGTAATCATTTTCTTTCTGTCCAATTGACGGCTATTTCTCTCTAATTTTAACTAATTTTTTTAATGAATTTGCAGTCCTAATAGAGGTGATAGCCTGGATCGTAACATTGACAATGAAAATCTTAAGACAAAAGATTTCTTGATTCTTGTAAGTAGTGTGGGGTGAGCTATCAAAAAGATGTTCTTGAAGCTACATGGTTAATTGTTTCCTGCTTTCACTTTTTTAGGATGAAAAAATAACTAAACTTTCTTCATAATGCTAATGAATTGGAGAATTTGAATTATTTATTTTTATTATGTTACTTGAATACATTTGAAATTGTCTTTTTGTTACATAAACTTTATTACTAGTTCTTTGTTTTTTGAGATTTAATGAGGAAGCTTTCATTTTTTATGAAAGCCAAAAAATAATAAATTCAATTTAGATGAAAAATTCATAGCCTTCTATAAGAAATGAACGCTGAGAATTATGAACCTTATATTATATCATATGCTTGTAAGATATTATGATAGAACATTAAGCTTTGATTGCTAATTTGTTGTAGGATGGTTTAGGTAAAGTAGATCTAACAGGTAACGTAGCAAATAATGCAGTAAACACAAAATTGCAGCTAAAAAACTTGTAATCCAAAATTATTCACAACTGATTAAAACTGAAAAACAGTAAAAAGAATGGAAGAAGTGTGGAAGCGTCGAGCAGCCCCCTCGCTATTTAACGACGATTTGGGCTTTCGATCGAGGCGATTGCGGGATTTGGGCAGGATTCGCGGAGAAGAGACGCACGCGGCGCTGCACAGCGGGATTTCAGCTGGATTCCGGGGATTTACGGCAGCGTCTCGGCAGATTTCGTGGATCCGTCGGTCTACAGGTTAGCTGAATTTTTTTGTTTCTTTTGGTTTTTACATGAGGGTTAACAGTAGCAAATAATGCAGTAAACACAAAATTGCAGCTAAAAAACTGTTAATCCAAAATTATTCACTACTGATGAAAACTGAAAAACAGTAAAAACTAATTTAGACAAAAGATCCATGGCCTTAGATACTGGCAATGGTTGCTACGGATCATGAAAGCTATGCATATTAGTAAAACTTCATGCCATCAATAGAAATCCAAATTGTAGCAAATATGATTGGACACAGTCTTACTTCAATAAATAATACAAAGTGTAAAAGAAGAAAAAAATAAGAGAAGAAAAGAAGGAAAAGATTTCGTCTGAAAAGCAAGCACTACATATACCAGGAGATGATCTCTTAAAAAATTGGAACCTCATGTCTAATCAAGGATCAAACTTCCAAAATAGAGGAGAATGAAGAGTCTCTATATTCACAAGAAGAGTTTTATTCATGCAATAAGTTATCTTTCATAAAATTTCTACATTTATAAGTGGGAGAAATAATAAATTATATAAATTTCAAACAAACTACTAATAAATTGCTAACAGATAGATAGCAAATTTCTAATAATCTCAAAACAGACCATTAACAATCGTTGACAAACTTAATGACAAACTAGAATAATCCTAAAAATGATAAATTTAAACTATATAAAATAAATCAAATTTTCACGAGAAAATAAAATTCAAATTTATCCTCGTCATTTATAATTATTTTACATTTCTCTCGATGGCTTCTAGGATAGCCATGAAGAAGCTGGTGAGGAGTTGCCCAAAAAGGTTAAATTCTTTTTCAGCGCAGCTGTTGAAAGATGGAATGCAGATTTCTATGTTAAAGTTGATGATGATATAAACATTGATATAAGTAAGACATTTATCCTTGTTTGTCTCTAAATTAAGAATAAATTCAATACTGGCTTTCTCAATGTTGAATGTTGTCTCACATTGTCCCTCTCTCTTTATGGCTTAATAGATGGACTCATTGAAATCCTAAAAAGCCATCATGATAGACATGGTGCGTATTTGGGATGCATGAAGTCTGGTGCTGTAGTAAATGAGGAGTAAATTCCTAACTCTTGAAGTATTACTTTATTAATCCATTCATGTAGGCATTTACTTTTATTGCCTCTAGGAACAAAATTATAGAACTTTTATATACCCTCTACATTGGCAAAAATTATGCTATTAAGCTACTTCTAATATTTCATATAACATATTTTTTTCTCTTATTGTTGTTGATTGCTTTAAGCGTGTCATGCAGCGCTTCCTGCAAAATGCAATAATTTTTTTAATGCCAAGTAGCCATATTATTCCATGTTTATGATCAATTTTATGTTTTTTGCAGGGGAAAACCATGGTATGAACCTGACTGGTGGAAATTTGGTGATGACAAGTCGTGAGTAGCTGTTATAGATGTTATTTTACTGTTCAGTGTTTTTTATTTTATGCCTCTTCTCTCTTTGCCTTACTCATGCCTTTTATTTAAATAATTTTTTTCAATTCGACTGGTTATATATTTTCATGCCTTCTCTAACACCCATCAGAATTCCAGTTTGACTGAATATTTTGATCTTATTAGCTTAAGCTCCGATCAAGTGGTAACGTAGTAGTACATAGAAAATACACTTAGCTTTTATTTTTTTTCAACATTTTAAAGCCTTTTGTTAAGCTTCAATTAGGGACTTTATATTCTTTGAAATGGCCTAAATTGTACCAAGTGATTCCTCTATATACTTGTAACAGATGCTTGAATATGTGCATTGTAGCATCACTGTGTAATCATTCGGCTCCCTGCTTGTTCTTGCTGCTAGGATACATTGACCTTTATATTCTTTTTAATGTTGATATAACCTTCCAATCTTCCTTTTATAGATACTTTCGACATGCGGCTGGTTCTATAATCATTTTATCAAACAGCTTGGCACATTATGTCAACGTAAACAGGTAAGTTTGAAATATCTTTGCTCCGAGCATCTACTATGCAGAAAATTACTCGTCACTATACCAACGAGATCAAGCTAGCTCGGAAGATATGCTCTAGTTTCAGAGTTTTAAATTTCTGATTGCATGGAGTTCATGAATCTGCAACTGATATTGCGCCTTATAGTTAATTAAACCATCTAGCGTAGATTTCTATTTAAAAAAAAAGAATCCCAAGCATCTTATTAAGCAGAAAATTACTCTTCACTGTGCCAATAAGCTCTAGCTCAATCGATTTGCTCTTAGTTTCAGGGTAGATATCAAATTTGTGTCTGCTCAGTATGCCTTATTTTCGAGAAATTATTCTGTGCGGAGGCCGGATGCAGAACACCATCCGGGAGACCAACCAGAATGTGCCACGACAGTGGTACTGAGCCGCAATACCGAGCGGTACCGAGCGAAAGGGTGACGTCGCACATTTTGGTTGATCTCCGGATGACGTTCGGCGTCCGCACATAATAATTAATCCGTATTTTCTATCCTTAAAATGAAAATTACTCTTCGCTGTAATTGTGCCGACAGTTCAAAAGTACATAAAGCAATTTACTCCACAGAATAATTAAGATATCGCCATTTTTCCCCTTAAACAGCGCTTCATTAAAATCTTATGCTCATGATGACATCTCTGTGGGTTCATGGATTATGGGTCTTGATGCGAGCTATGTTGATGATGACCGGCTTTGTTGCAGCAGCTCCAGACAAGGTAGCCATTTTTAATGTGCTTATCAGACTATTTTCTTTTCTATTCCATCAAAATTGAAATAGCTTGTATTTCTTTCCTGAATTTCTACTAGCCACATGATCAATACTCTGGTTATACAAATTCTGTTATTTATTTATTTCAGAGAAAGTCTGCTCAAGGGCTTGAGCAATAGGTTTGGATTTGAAAGCTTTAGATGCCCAATGGTCTTGAGTCTTGTCAGAGACAAGAGCTACAGCTGCAGAGAAGAAAAGATTTCATGTTAGAGCATTTGTGAACCAGGCAAGATTTTATAAATTTAGTTTGATACTTAAATGTGTAGAAATATTGGCTTAGTATTACATGCGTTGATTTTTCAATGAATCACAGTGCAGGATATGTTCTTTCATGTTCTATCTTTTTCTTGGCTTCACTGTTTCGTTTTTTTTTTCATTGAAGTTAGCTGTCTTGGTATGTGAAATTTAGGCTTCGTTTGGGATGGCTTTCATACTGCTTCTTAAAGCAGCTTTTTAGTACATTTTAGAAAGCTGCTTTAAGAAGCCATATGAAAGCCATCCCAAATGAAACCTTAATCATTTTATTTGAGAACAGTTTTTCAACAGAATTAATTTTGGAGCAAAAGCTGCCATTTTTCAATTGCGCTCGATTGAATGATGAAACTAACAAATTTCTTTATTTTTTTCACCCAAAACATTTATCTATGTTCCATCTTGTTCAAGCAATCAAATGGGGCATCAGCCAATTTTTAAGGAGAAAATTTAAAACAGAGCTTTGATTTAACCTTGGTTTCCTTATAATTGTGTTTTTAGCCCACTAAAATTTTATTTGGGATAACTTTTTTACTGCTTCGTTTTAAACATTGTAATCATAGTATTTATTTGATCATTATTTCTTCACTGTTTTCAATTAATTTTTGTGTTAGGAAGTTGTTTTTACAGTAGCTTTTAAAGAAGTTGTTTTCTTCACAGCAGCTTTATAATTATGTTTATAAAAAGTTGTAGTTGTTTCAAACGGTTTGGTCGAGTCTATTGCTCGTGTGCGCAGTAGTTTTATGTTTTTTTAGAATGCTTGTTGTTCTCGTACGGGGTTCCTCTGACCTTCGACGTTTTACAAGTTCACTTCCTTTGTATTTGAATGATGCTACGATTTCAATTCTACCTTCCAACTTGGATAACTATTGTGCACTATTTTTTTTCACTATGATCCAATATCAACTCCTCATAAACTCTTTCTACTTATCAGAGCAGACATGCTCTCATCTTCACTGTATTTATGGTGATAGAGAAATATGAATTTTAACGTCCTAGTTTTATATGAAGATCCGTCACACAAAAAGATGAAAGATAGGAATGTAGCGTTCATAAGAGACACTAAGATTTTTATGTGAAAACTCCTGAGAAGGGGGAAAATCAGGAGGCTTTGCCCAGTTTAAACGAATCCATTAATGTTTGTAGTTAATTATAAATGAGGCACTTCCTTCAGGAGAAGGTCTTGGCTCGATGTAGCAAATATACATTATATAGAGTGCATTGCAGGGTGGAAGCTAGAAGAATTAGTGTTGATATGTTCATTTTGTCAGCAAAATCATAGTCGGTTAACGATGTAGGTCAGAAGGACTGTAGTTAGAGAGTGATGTAGATTGGAAGGACCATAGTCAGGCGATAGTGGTTATAAAGACCATAGTTTGCGGGTGATAGAGGTCGAAAAGATCATAGTTAGGTGATGGTGGTCGAAAGGATCGTAGTCGGTAGGCAACAAAAGTCAAAAAGAATATTGTCTGGTAACAGTGGTCGAAAGGACCGTAGTCCAACGACTGTGGTCAGGGAGACCATAGTTTGGAGATGGTAGTCGGATGGAACGTAGTTAGACGACGGCGGTTGGGAAGACTGTAGTCTGGAGATGGTGGTCAAAGAAACCATAATCGGCGGGCGACAGAGGTCGGGAAGACAGTTGTCGGGTAATGATGGTCGGGAGGACTGTAGTCAACAGGTTATGGAGGTTGGAAAGATCATAGCTAGGGACGATGGTTGGAAGGATCGTTGTTAGCGGGCGACGGAGGTCGAAAAGACCGTAGCCGGGTGAAGGTGGTCAGCAGGACCGTAGTTAATAGGCGAAGGAGGTTAGAAACATCGTTGTCTGGTGATGGTCGATGGTCGGGCGTGAGTTTGGAGTTAATTGGTGACTGGGAGGAAGTCCGACGACAATCAGTGGCCGAGGGTAAGTCCAACGATAGTTGGTGGCCGGGTTGAAGTTCGGTGAAAGTCTGGTGACGATCGGTGGCCAGGCAATGGTCGAGGAAAAGCTTAGTGGTAAGAAAGATCTCAAATTTCTCTTCTTTCTTCCTCTTCGTCTGCCTTCCTTTCTTGGTCCCTCTCTTGTGAAAAATGAGGGGTTTATTTATAATTTTTTGGGAGTGACATGGCCAATAAATATGAAGAAGATCAAGGGCATGTTGGGAGTGTTTTGGATGGAATGCTGATATCACTCTTTTCATCATGGATCATTTATCAAGTATTTAAGTGCCTTAATGATGTTGGAATTCAGAGATCTTGGGTTTTTTTTGGATTCATCTCATCGAGTGAGAGTCGCTCGATTCGACTATAACTATGTCCATTTAGAAATCATTTAGTTGTCCAATTATGACTTGAACCTTCTAAATGTGCTTCGGGTCCTTGATTTGGAATCATTTGGGTCATATTAGGTCAAATTAGGCGTCGTTGTGTTCATCTTTTTGAGACGTTTAGTTCGACTATAAATTTGCTAAAATTGGAGTTTGGATGGCTCCAGATTTAATTTCGAAAGTTTTCCATCTAAATTTGCTATGAGATTCATGCCGATAAATTTTTTTTTAATGATATTTCATATCTCATGATTAATTATTCTTGTTTACAAAATAAACTATTATTCTTGCTATTAAATTTTAGAACTATTTATTACTTTTTAATAAAAAAACAAGCAATTAAAAAATCTATACAAATCTTTTTTCATTTTCCGAAATTATGATGAAATTAAATCCCAACTGTTTAATATAGATAAGCTCAATTATTATGATAATAGGAGAGAATCCTTATTATTAATTTTTTTATTCTTTCCTATTAGCATTTTTTTAAAAAATTTTGATGTCGCCAAAAAAAAAATCATCTTTATTGGGTATGAATCTCGGTGCAAGGATGTATCAAAAACTTCAAAAATTAAATTCATGATCATCTAAATTCCTATTTCAGCAAATTTATAGTTAATTGAATATCTAAGGAAGACGAGCCCAATGACATCAAATTCAAGTCCAAATCAAAAGATCAAAACATACTTAAAAGCTTTAAAGCATCATTTGGATGATCAAATGATATTTGAATAGGACATGCTTATAGTCGAATTGAGCGGCTTGATGAGACAAATCCAACGAGCCCAAAATCGCTTGATTTCAGCATCGTTTTGACACATCAATGTTCAAAGAGCGCTCTATGATTAGGGAACAAATATAATCCATTCGCTGAAATACTCCAAACTTGCTCTTGATATTCTCAATGTTTACTAGACATGTCACTCCTAAAAAATTATAAATAGATCCTCATTTCTTCTCATGAGAGTAGGAAGAGAGGAGAAAATTTAGGAGCACTCTTGCATTTTCCGGTCAACACTGCCACCGTCGGATCTCTTTATGATCACCAACTGTCATCGAACTTTTGTTTGTTCGTTGGCCGCCGCCAAATCTCTTCCTGGCCACAAACCGTTGTTAGACTTCCGCTTGTTGATTGCCATTGGATCTCTTCCCGACCACCAACCATTGTCAAATTTTCGTCTATTATGTGGTCACTTTCGAATCTCTAAATGTCATTAGACTTTCACTCATCCACTGATTATCACCAGATCTTCAACCATCGCCAAACCTCTGATGAACATTCTCCCGATTGTTGTCACTAGATGTCTAATATCTATCTTTCAATCAAGATCTGAGTACTCATCTAAAACTTGGTCAATTCTCATATATATATTTTATTATTAATGTTCTTGAGTCAACCTTTATAACATGTTCAAGCACTATTAGAATCATTTCAACTAGCTAAAACCCAATAATTTTTCTCTTTTAGACGTAAAACCCTTGCTTTCCACTGCCACGAGTCTCTCAGCCCGCAACAATTTTTTATATAAAAAATAAAATAAAATAAAATAAAAACTAAAAAAATGATAATATGGGAGAATCCAAATCCGTGATATATAAACCAGCATAACATGACACATTAGAATTATTGCAACAAATCATTAAACACTGGCAAGTGAGCCTTTTATTTTCAATGTCGGGCTATTTCTGATACAAATTATATTAGTATGAGCTTCAAAATAATTTAATTCACTTTAAAATTAGTGCAATACAAAATCTTCTTATATGGTACTAATCTTAAAATAAATTTAATCATTTTCAAGAAAATCCAACAACAAATATATTTGAATATCTTAACATAATTTTTGCCAATAATAAACACCGATTGCTTGAATAATTGTTTGATTTGGCATAGAAAGAGGGCCTCAGCTTATTCCTCAAAGCACCAAAACAGAATAAACTATGAATCTGGAACCTTCATGTTCAAAAGGCTTCTCTCTAATCCCTTCAAAATCAAGAACATTTAAGACATTTTATTAATTAGCTATAAATCTAGCTGGACTGACTTATGGACATTGGAATATGATATATGCTTACATATGTATGTCACTACAATGAAATTTAGGTCATCGGCCATGACTTCCGTCGGCGTAATCTTTTTTGAACTTTACATTACAACTCCAAAGTATTATCTTTACATTGCATTTCATTTTTAGTCAATCAAATGACCCCTATTTAGTTAGAAGCAATTAATGTAGTTTTAAGTTCAGAGATGATGACGGTTGTCAGTGACAGGTGGTGGCGGTTGCAGCTGCCGCTGCTGGGTGGAGATCGTCGGCGACGAGTGGCGGCAGTTGATGGTGGTTGTAGCCGACGGGTTACGGTGAGCATCGAATAGCAACAATAGCGATGAATAGTAATGGGCGATCGACCGCGATAGTGGGCGACAGTCAAACGAGCTTGCTTGTCATGTAAATAGTTCTCGCTCAAAGTTGAACGAGTTTATTTTACTTCAAAAATGATTTAAGATGATTTACACTACATTTACTTTACTTTGCATTCAACCAAACACTTTGATTTTTAGAATCTTACACTTAAAACTCTTTACACCACTTTATATTCCAACCAAATAAACTAAGTCAAAAAGTGCTACATACAATGGTGCTATTTTAAGTTCATCTAAAAAAAGCTTAACAAAATCTCAATGTATATTCTTAACTTACATTAAATTCTTAAAGAATTTTATTAGTTTATTATTATATGTAAATTATTGATAAGTAAATGAAAGAAATCTAAGTATTATTATTATTATTATTATTATGAGAGATTTACATATATATTATTTTATTTCATGTTATTTATATATTTAATTTTTAAAATTTTAATATTATATGTCTATTATCTATAAAATAAATATAATTGTATTGAATAAAATATTAAAAATTTATAAAATGTTATGATTGATACGACGCCTCCACCAACTGTTAATCCCTAAATGGAGGTCGAGGTCAAGTTCCGCCTCCCGGACGCCGCCGCCCATCAGCGTCTCTCCGACGCGCTTTATCCCTTCCACCTGCGTACCCACCTTCAAGAGAACCTCTTCTTCGACGGTGCCGACAGCGAGCTCTCAACCCACTTTGCCGTCTCCCGCATTCGCTTCTACGACGGCGATTCTCGTTGTGTTCTCTCGCTCAAAGCCCGCGCCAGCCTCGTCGACGGTGTCAGTCGCGTCGAAGAGGTCGAGGAGGACATCGACCCTGCTCTCGGCCGCGCCTGCGTCGCCGAACCCTGGCGTCTGGGTTCCCTTTCCGCATCATCGAGGATCATGGGGAGGGTCAAGGATGAGTTTGGGATTGGAGGGGAAGGGGAGGGGAAGAAAGGAAGTTCCTTTGTCTGTTTGGGAGGGTTTAGGAACGTGAGGGCCGTGTATGGGTGGAAGGAAGGGCTGACGTTGGAGCTCGATGAAACGAATTACGATTTTGGCACTAGTTATGAGCTAGAATGCGAGACTGGAGAGCCGGAGAAGGCCAAGGAAATGCTAGAGGGATTCTTGTTGGAGAAAGGGGTAGAGTATTCCTACTCGAAAGCTTCTAAGTTTGCGGTTTTCAGAGCTGGGAAGCTCCTTCCCTGAGTGAGTTCTTTTTAGTCTTATGTCCATGTTTTTTATAAAATCTTAATTTCTGGTTTGCTGGCCGTAATGTTTCAATGAGTATTGTGTATGGGGCAGTACTTTTGAGACATTGAATTGTTCTATATAATTGTTTGTAATGCATTATAGTTCATTGAATAATTACAAGTTAATTGAAGTCTCAAGGTGATCTCCAATTACCAGTGTTCTACTTAAGACCTTTTATTAGGAGAGGATATTCAATAAAGGGGGGTGTGATGTTTTGTAAACTTTTCAATGAAGATTGTGCAAATCCGATTGACTTTAGTTAGCTTAGCACCCTAGATGAAAATAAAGATTTTTTTTTTATCGACGTATTAATAAAATCGAAGTTAGAGAAGCTTTAAACAAAATGGAGTTTGGAAAAACTATTGAATCTGATGATATTCCAATGGAGATGTGAAAATACTTGGGAGATGAAGGAATTTCTTGGCATACAAAATTTTTCAATATTATTTTGAAGACTAAAAAGATGTCAGACGAGTGGAAAAGGAGTGTGTTAATTCTTATTTTTAAGAATAAAGGTGATGCACAAGAGTGTGTGAATTATAGAGGAATTAAATTAATGTATCATACTTTAAAACTTTGGGAGAGAGAGTTATTGAACATAGGTTATGATGTGATACTAATGTTAAATTATTTTGGATTCATGCTGAGTATATCTACTATAAAAGCTATACATTTATTGTGAGGTTTGATGGAAACGTATAAAGAGAATAAGGAGGATCTATATATGATATTTATTGATTTAGCAAAAATTTATGCTAAAGTTTTAGGAGAAGTGTTATAGAGAGTTAAAAAAAAGACTAATAATGCTTATAATCAAGTCATTAAGGATATGCATGCTGGAGCTGTTTCTTGTGTTTAAATACAAGAATGTTGGACCAAGTATTTTCCTATTTCAGTTGGATTACATCAATGATCGGCTCTAAGCACATATCTTTTTTGCTTTAGTCATGGATGTTCTTACTAGATATTTGCTGGAAGATGTACTCCGGTGTATGCTTTTTTTGCTGATGATATCATTTTTGTTGATAAGGCTAGAGAGGGAGTTGAATGTTAACTTGAATTATGGAGGTCAATCTTTGAGTTTAAATATTTTTGTTTGAGTAAATCTAAAAATGAATACATGGAATGTAATTTTAGTAGTAATAGATCTAATGGGGGATTGAGACTTTGGGCAATCAAGTCATTAATAAGAGTACGTGTTTTAGATATCTCGGGTCTTTTATTCAAAGTGACGGTAAAATAAATGGTTATATTATTAGTAGAATTCAAATTGGATGGTTGAAGTGGAGGAATCCATTGGGCCTGTTGTGTGATAAAAAAGTACCCCTCAAACTTAAGGGAATATTCTATAAGATGGTGGTGAGACTTACAATAATTTATGGCACATAATGTTAGCTGTTAAAATAGAAGCATACAATTAAGTTAAGTATTGCAGAGATGAGGATGCTCAGGTGGATAAATGGTTTTACTCTTAGAGATAGAATGAGAAATGAGGATATATGTGAAAAAGTTGGAGTAGCTCAATGGCAGATAAGGTTAGAGAGAGCCACTTTAGATGGTTTGGTCAAATAAAACTTCGGCATTTTGATGACCCAGTTAGAAGAGTAAATGTATTAGATTTGGTCTATGTTAAGAGAGGTAGAGGTATACCTAAAGAAATTTGGTTAGAAAATATTCGAAATGACCTTTTTTATTAGAATTAAATGAGAATTTGACTCTTAACATTACACAATGGAGAAAAATGATTCATATAGCTGACCCCACATAGTGGGATAAAGGCTTGATGTTGTTTGTATTTCTAGCCCATTCAGGCTATGTTGATGACCCTAGATAATATGTTGGGAATAGCCATGAAAGACTAACTCTTTGGATATTGTAAGTGATGGAGGTTGCGTAAAAGAAAACTCGACGTACAAAATATAAATCATGAGTGTACACTTTTGATCGCCTTCTTAGGTGTTTTTATAGGTAGTGGCCAAGTCGTGATGAGGGCACCCTCTCGCATAATCATATCCCTCGAGAAACTCTAGCGGGACCAACAAAGATCTTGCCCAAGGAGAACGTCGAGTGTTACTCGCCCAACGTTAGTGGGACCAATATATTTGTTAGCGTTAGAAAAGTTCTAACATAATCGGATGAAAATAGCATGCATGTCAAGAGGCTTTTCAATTTTTGGATGAGCAAATTGCATGAAAAAAGTCAGTTGGTGGCAAAAAATAAAATTTAGGAGGTTCAGATTACAAATAATCCTTACTATACTAAAAGCTTTAATTTTTTTTAGGCTCAACACTACACAGTTCCGCCCTTGGATGTTAATATTGCAGATTTGTGCGATCTTTTAGGTTATTTCACTGAATCCTATGAGAGATTGTATGTGATCTTTTCTTAAAGCTATGAATGCTCTTTCATAGAATCACCAGCCAAATATGGCTAAAAAATAACCTACCTGTAAGTTCTCATGCTTATAACTCTCGCAACAAATGAACTCCATAGTTCATATCCCTCTGCTATTTAGCACATTCGTAGCTCAAACTAGCAGTATACCTTTCTACTATCAAGGGCTGGTGTAGTTTGCAACTTCTCCAAGATCAACAAGGGGGTTCTAGTTGAAAATGAGCAGATAGTAATGGCCCTTTGAAGAATTTTTATTTCATTAGCTTTTATTTAAATGGACAATTAAATATCAAATTTAGAAGCTCGTGAACTTTCAATAAACTGTGCATTAGGTGATGTGGCGCGTTTGAATTAGCCTCCGAACGCATACGGACACCGCGCAGAATAATTTTTCCTCAAAGAGAGGAGAGGAAATTAACAAGCACAAAGGTGTGCAAAAGTAAGGCAAGTCTTAAGCTTTGTTTGGGATGGCTTTCTTACTACTTTATAAAGTTACTTTTTAGTAAAAAAATTCTTGAAAGGAAGAAAAAAATAATGATTCAAAGCCGTCCTAAATGAAACCTTAGATACATGAAGTTTATAAACTGTGAGAGGAGTTCTGATGCCGTTAGCTACCTTACAGATTCCATAAGCATTCCAACAGGATAAAGCAGAGTTCTATAGCTTAATCCAAAGAGATCATTCTTAACAAGTTTAAAAGCCCACGCCCATATTTTAAGAAGTTACAAGATTACCTTTGGGGTTCCACAGATGCTTTACAGTAGCTAAAAAAGTATCATAAAAGGGATTAATTATTCAGTGCGAATGTCGAATGTTGTCTGGAGACTAATCAGAATGCGCCACGTCATCCTTTCGCTCGGTACCGCAACTCGGTACTGCCGCTCGGTACCGCTGATGCAGTGCATTCTGATTGGTCTTCAGACGGCTTGTTGCGTCCATCCTCCGCACAGAATAATTTCTCCATAAAAGAGGCATTTCATGGTGATATAGCGCACCAAAGAGAACTCCAACCCTTCTCCATCAAGTGAAAAAGAGATTTCCTTCTTAGAAGAGCAAGAGAGGCAAATTGACTGATTTATTAGGTACATTTGTTAGAGAAAAGGCTATACAAGTTATTTCTTTCTTAGCATCGTTCTCAACTTCGTACTGTAATGCCGTTGTGACTGGAAAAAAAAAAAGAAAATTGGCTAAGAACATTCTGAACAAAATTTTATTTTGGATTTTTTAATTCTGTTTCTTTATTTTAAAATGAGTATAATATAGAATAAATTATTTAAATTTGATATTATATTTATTTTAAAATAAATTAATAAATTTAAAACTAATTAGAAATTTAAAAAATGATCATGATATTCTAAGTTATTTTGTTTTTGGCAATGTATAGCTGCTTCTTCCATGTTCTCTATCTTGAATCGAATACACATTGTTCATCTCAGTAATAATTATTATTGTGCTTATGAGATTAATGCTATATAATTTTTAATATTAATCTTAAAATAAATACAAGAATTTTAAGCCCATTTTGATATAAATTTTATCATTTTTTTTTCAAATGTAAAAGTTGAAATAAAATAGGGTAATTTACATACATATGATTGAAATAATGTATTTAATACATAAATTGTTATATTTATCTGAAACTTATCAAAATATAAATATGAAAAAAAAAATATTTCAGATATTAGAAACATGAATACATAAAAATTCAATGATAATGGTGTGCATGTACCTTAATAAGTTTTTTTTTTTTTTTTGGAAATTTATGTATATCATAAATAAATTTTTATCAAATAAAATATTAGAGAAGCCGGTTGCAAACAATTAAAATAAATTTTCTTTGAAGAACAAAATAATAAGCATAATCTTATAAATTAATTAGCTTTTATTATAACAAAAAATTGAAAACTTGATTTAACACATACAAATTTAAGAAATGAAAGACTATTGAGGCTTCATTTGGGACTGCTTTCTTACTACTTCTTAAAACAACTTTTTAATATAAAAATTTTAATTTTTATACTAAAAAATTACTTTAAAAAATAATAAAAAAACTGTCCCACACTGAGGCTGAAATAACTCTCACTGCAATTAAACTCCATAGTTCATATCCATCTTCTATTTAGCACAAGCCTAGCTCAAACTAGCAATTATACCTTTCAACTTATCAAAAGACGGGATAGTGTGCAAATTCTCCGAGATCAACAAAGATTTCGTTTGGGATTGCTTTGCTTTCTTACTATTTCTTAAAACAACTTTTAATTTTGTACAAGAAAACAGCTTTAAGAAGCAGTAAAAAAGCTGTCCCAAACCAGAGAGTAATAGCCCTTGTAAAACAGTACTAGTACCGCTTAGCTAATCTTCAAACATAATAATCATTACTAATTACAAACTGCTAATAAAAATAACATTTATTAACAAAAGAAAAAAAAACATGAAGTATTAATCTAATTTCAAAAGAAAACTACAATTTGATGCAATAATAGTTCATTGCAACATCTAAAAAAACAAAAAAAAAACACTATAAATCAATATCTCCACCCTATTTACGTTGAGGACAATATATAAACTGTGCTTATAGAAGGAAGCCTTGCTTACAGAGAGAGAGCTTCACGGTAAGCATCCAGTTCCTCCATAGGGACAGCACACATATTCCAAAAGTCAGAACTGAAACATATCAAGAAGAAACGGTAACTTCAACCAAAATACAGTTAAAATATTCGTTTGGGACGGTTTTCTTACTATTTTTTAAAGCAATTTTTTAGTAAAAAATTGAAATTTTTGTGCTTAAAAAATACTTTAAAAAGCTGTAAGAAAGTCATCCCAAACGAAGCCTTAGTAAATCTAAAACCATGATTACCACTGTTAGAAAGTTCCTTGCAGCTGAAGATCACATGGAAAAACAATGATCCACAGATTATTTTCTTTTGATTATCTCTGTTCGGAAACTGGGATTCCAGTAGGAGCTGATGATGGTAGGCTGCTTGATGACCCATTCTCAGTGGGTGGAGGAACACCCCATTTTCCTTCTGATTCAAGTGGTTCAAGGACATGGACGGCGCCATCTGTAAGCCCCAAGGCAAACTGGTTTGGCTCTGATGGGTGTGCAGCAACCACCAGAGGATAGACATTGGAGCTGAAACAAAGAGAAGAACATGAACAGTGGGTTCAGTTCAATAATGGCTGTTAGGACATCTCCAACCGAAAATCTCATTTTTCACTCCAAAATACAATGAAACTAAAAAAATGAAGTGATTCATCTCCAATCGAACGCCATTTTGCGCCCTTCGCAGAAGGTAACCATCTTTCTCCTCTTTGGCGTGTTTCTTCGGCAAATCCGGTAGAGACAGAAAAATAACATCGGTAAACAATGCGACGCCTCGCACTGTTCACCCGCAATCAAATACTGGAAGTTTTGTCGTTCGGCTGGAGCTCGTGAGCGACGCCATTCATGTGTTTGGAGTTCGATTGGAGATGTCCATAATTAAAATTACATGTAGATGGGATGGATGACTATAGAAAGTACTTTAATGACCGGATCAAGCTTAAATAAACAACCAATGAAAAAGAAATGGGGAATTTTACAGATACAGAGATAAGTTGGAAATCATGAGAAGAAACATATAAGAGTGGAGCTATAGTGGGGGCCTTAAGAGGCATGGGTCCCACTAACCTAATAGCCCTTTTTTATTTAATATATAAGCAAGCAAATTTGTAAATTTATAAAAACTAATTAATCTAATTAAGCAACTTTTATTTATATTTTTAAGTAAATAAAATTCATATTTTGTTAAGACTAAATCACATGGTTCATTATAAATTTATCTTTTTTTTAATTAGAATATTATATTCAGATAAATTAATATCCTTTGATTCAGATAAATTAGAAATAAAGGTGAAAATCCAGTATAACCACACATGATCTTTTCAAGCCGACACTAACTTCACATACATGGTGAGGCTCCCCTCTTTTGATCTCCAATGGGATCAGCACTAAATTCTAAAATCAGTGGGTCATATATGTTCTTCTCTACAACAAAATAAGTTTGGGATATCATCAAATAAACACACTCAAAAGTAAACATATACAAAAACAAAACTATGATTTCAACAATTAGTAATGTACTACGCATACTTCTTCGCCTAAGCTAGTTAATAACACGATTTCTTTAATGATTTTCTTGCTATCTCAATGAGATATTAATTGAAATTACGTTGTCATTCACTTTTAATTTTCTTAAGAAGCTCCTTGCATGTGGTTTCACATCAGTAACCTTCCTATGATTCAGTACCCTATTTGCAATGAAAATTTATTGGCTTGAATTAAATTATAAGCAAGATCTCAAAATGACATGCTGTGATGATGCAGTAATTGTCAGGCAATTTGTAGAAAACAAAAGGGTGTTCATGTTCCTTGCATTACTAAATAATGACTTTTACTAAATTCTCATTTAAATCTTAAATAGAGAAAAATTATTATCACTAAATGAGATTTTTCTTCTCTCATATGAGCAAGAAGAAAAAAAAAAACAATAATGCTTGACACTTCAATCTTCAAAACATATACCACAATAATCATGGAACCTCAAAGATGCAAGTACTAAAAGAAGAAATGGCATATAAAAAACGAGCATTGAAAACTTCACAGAAAGCCTTTAAGGTAACGGTGGAAATAAAGAATATCATAAAAAAAGATAGACCTGTCTTGTGGGATCAAAAGAGCTCAATTTAAAAAAAAAAATGAAAAACTTATAAACTTCCTTAACTCACTGAAAAATCATTCTGGTCGTGTAATCTAGCTCAAAATGATATAATCTCTAACTCATGTATTTTAGCGACTTAAATAATTCCCCCTCACACATAGATGTCATCTTTAATGAGAAGCAAATTTTTCTTTCAAATAACTTATCTTCAGGGTAGAACTCTCTAATGAAAAAAAAGGACGAAGAAACATCTATCTTTCATATTAACATTCATGTAGCACAAAAAATTAACACTCAGATATTGCACACCTCAAGTGTACATGAGTAAACCTAGCCAAAATTTCTAGCAAGATCAAGGCTCAAAATCATTATCAAATAATAATGATCAACCGACCATTACATATTCTCTTTGTATCCTATCTCCCTGTACACATATTTTCAAAAATTTTATCCTACTCATTAGGCTTTTCTTATAATTACCAACTTTATTTCATTATAATATCACAAATTATATTTGAGATGCTTAAAAATAAAAATTGGATGCATGTCATAAGAGAAATTGAACGTTCTAGAAAAAAAAAAGCACTTGAGAAAACAGTGCATAACCAAAAGGGATGAGAACCAACCTTTTAAAAACCAAACTGAAACAAGCCGGTTCAACTAATTTGACCATGAACCGGCAAAGTTACAGGTTCGATCAAATTCGAAAACCGTGTTTGCATCAAATCAGCTTGAACTAGTTTGAACCGTCGATTCAACTAGAAAACCGTTGAACCGGTCCCAGTATGGTAGAACCGGTCGATTCTAAAAAATATTTAATTTTGGCGTAAATATTTTTTAATAATATGTTTTAGTTTATTAAATCCTTTTTTTTATTTTTAAAATATTTTTATTAGATATGAAGATGAATTCAGTCATAATATACGCATGCCATCTCACATAACATACTTTGTTGTAAGTTGTGTAAACTTTATACTATAAAAAGACAATTAGCTTAAACTCCCCTATGATGTGGGACTAAAAAAACTGTATGAATATGTTAGACCAGTCCAGCCGGTCCATACAGGACCGGCTAAACGTAAAAGAGGTGGAAGAGTCCGCCTCCTATATGAGCCGCACAAGCTACAAGAACCGAAGGAGCCAATTTGGAATGATTTTTTAGGGAGTTAGGAGGGAAATTTGAATGTAGGGACTATTTAGAGATTTTTTTTATTGTATGCATTAAATAATTTATTTTCCTAGGGTTAAGGCATCTTGAATTTGGTTGAAATTTGAGATCTCTTAGGTTTAGGTTTCCTTTGGGCTCTAGCGGTTTTTAGAGATTTGGGAGAGATCGATCCTCCTCTAGAATTAAGGATCAACTGTATCTTGCTATTTTTCGTTTCTATTTCATCAAATAATACAAATTATCTACTGTTTTCATGGTTTTGTGTGGATTTTTGTGGAGAATTCTCGTTGTTTTCTAAAGATTGATAGGAAATGTTTGAGAGATACAAGTGTTTCCTATCAAATTGTATCATAGCAGATTTTGAGACTATTTTGGAGTTTTGTTTGTGAAAACTTGCTGCTATTTTTCAGCCGGAAGAGGGGCTATTTGCTGTTCTAAAGGGTCGAATTCCAGATTATTGAGTCTACAAATATCCATGTATTGATGGAGGCCAAGAAAGTGGATACGTTGGAGGAACACCTCGAAGTGGAGATCGGACAAATGAAATATGAAATTTCCGATCTACAAACTCAAGTTTTAGATTTAAAGAAAGACATTTCAGCCATCCACGAGAAGATGGATGAGAAATTTTTCAGCATGGGGGAGATGTTAAAGAAAGTACTTGAGGGCCAAACCATAATATCGCCATCAGAGGGGAGGGAAGGCACCGACAACCAGGGAGATGGGAAAAACCCTAAGCCAATCAGACAAAGGGGAGATCAGGAGGTGGAGACTCGAAAGGGAGAAGAGAAAATACCTCTCTTAGATCTTATTCCTAGGGAGGAGCAAGGCAGAGGGTATGAGGATAGGCATGAGGAGGTAGGGAAAGAACAAAGATGTGCTGATTTGGAGGGAGATGGGCGAGAGTGGTAGAGAAAATATGTAATTATGATCAAAGGGGACTAAATTTGAAAGGGGAAGAGTTTGTTCTGATCCAAGGGATACTGAATTTGAGAGGAGAAGCTGAGAATTTGATAAAAGGTTGGGGTATGAACGTAGAAGGGATAATTGGGATACTTGGGGGGCAACCACCCGCTTGGGGAATGAAAAATTATGAAGGAAACAGAGGGCACATAGGCGATCTGAGGGTGAGGAAATTGAAAATACCTATCTTTGAGTGAGAGGATGCACATGGATGGATCTACAGAGTGGAAAGGTACTTTACCAGTCAATAGGTTGACATAGGAGGTGAAGCTGACGGCAGCCAGGATGTGCTTGGAAGGGAAAGCTTTAGCATGATACCAATTGAGGAATACGAGGCAACTGATAAGGACCTGGAGAGAGTTTAGGAACTGTCTGTTGGAACATTTCCAAACCAGCAAGGGAGGAAACTTCTACGAGGAGTTCTTCGCTTAGATACAGGATGGTTCAGTGATGGAGTACCGGGAGATATTCGAGTACCTTGCTAGTCGATTGGACCGTCTTCCTGAGACAGTGCTAGAGAGAAATTTCATGACGGGACTGACGTTAGAGATCCGAGTAACGGTTAGAGTAATGAGGCCTTGTGATTTGGGAGAGGCTATGGAGCTAGCTCAGTTGGTGAAGGATCAGAGGCATCTGGAGAGAGAGACGGGAGGCAACAACTCGGGAGGTCCAAATAAAAGGACCATCACCTTTCTAGCACCCAAGGAGCCGACGCTGGTTACTCTTCGGGAGACTTCAAAGGAGAAGACTGTAGGAGTAAGACCGGGGAACAACTTCAAGAAGCTCACAGAAATGGAATTACAGGAGAAAAGGGCGAAGGGGCTCAATTTCAGATGTGACGAGAGGTATACGCTGGGGGACATGTGTAAGGATCAAACTCTTCAGGTTCTTAATGTTTGTGATGAGAAGGGAATGAAGGAGGGTGTCGTCCTTCCACCTTGCGGACAAGGTGGATCTTTGGAAGGGGAGTATTGTTAGACCGGTCCATACGGGATAGCTCAATGTAACAAGAGGCGGAAGAATTCGCCTCCTGTATGAGCCGCACAAACTGCAAGATCCACGGAGCCAATTTGGAAGGATTTTTTAGGGAGTTAAGAGAGAAAATTAAATGTAGTGATTGTTTAGAGATTTCCTTTTTGATTGTATGCATTAAATAGTTTGTTTTTCTTAGGGTTAGGGCATCTTGAATTTGGTTGAAATTTGAGATCTCTTAGGTTTAGGTTTCCTTTGGGCTGTAGCAGCATCTAGAGAATTAGGGAGAGATCGATCCTCCTCTCGAATTGAGGATCAACTGCATCTTGCTATTTTCCATTTCATCAAATAATACAAATTATCTTCTATTTTTACGGTTTTGTGTGGATTTTTGTGAAAAATTCTTGTTGTTTTCCGAAGATTGATAGGAAATACTTAAGAGCTACAAGCGTTTCCAATCAGAAAACTCTGTGTTGTTTAGAATGCAAATTTGGGCTGGGTTGAGCTGTGAATTTGGGCTGATTGGGGTAGGTGTGTAAGTGTATTAACGAGCTCGCGAGCTGAGCTTATCGAGTCACGAGCTCGAGCTCGGGCATAAACTCGAGCTTGATAAGGCTCGGCTCGTGAGCTCACAAGCCGGATCGAATCATTATTATTTTTTAAATAATTCTTATTTTTACTATTATAATATTTAAAACATTTTAAATAGTTAAACTACTATAAATTATATATATATATATATATATATATATATATATATAAAAGATTTATTTTTATATTCAGTTGGAAAAGACTAAAGACAATAAAAAGTTATAAAGATGAAAAAAGCATTAATTATTACCTGCAATTTTTTTTAAATTGTCTAACTTTATATTAGAATCTGATGTGCTGAAAAGAAGCATTAATTTTCTTGGACCGCGAAAGGAGCCAAGGAGGAGGGCCCACATGGCTGCTTTAAATTGGAAGCCGATGGAGAAGCATTAATTTTTTTTCAAAAAATCATTAACTTTGCACTTTGTTCGTTGTCCGCGGAAGACGATCGCAATTTGCAACCGGAAAGCGGGCCAGACCACAGAACTACATGGAAGGTCGCAAGAGGGATCACAATTCGAAAACGGCTGGAAGGCAATTTAATGCGCATATATTTAATATATATATATATATATATATTAATGATTAATCAAGCTTTTTACCGTAATTTATATCTCTTTAATCGAGCTTATTCAAGAATCTTAATTAAGATAATTATATATTCAATTTTAAAAATTTCATTTAGTATATAATTTCTATTATAATTAAATAATTTTAATATTTATTATCTCATTCGATCCAATCCATTGAACCTCTCTTACTGGTTTTGTCTGGTCCGATTTTCACAACTTTGATAAAAATAGCATAATGCAAATAAGTTTTTTGTAAAAAAAATATAGAGTATGAAAGCCTGGAATTGTATATGGGGATGATTGGTAGCCAAAGGATATACTCAATTATATGAAATTGACAACCACGAAACTTTTGCTCTTCAAAAAATAACTTTTATACTATACGTCTTAATTTCTCTTCCAATCAATCATGGATGGTACATAAAATAATATGATATAATGAATAATATCTTACATAAGAATATTAAAGAACAAATCTGTATGGATCCACCACTTAGATTTAATAGTTATTTCACAAAAAAAAAAGTATAACAACAACAACATCAAGTCTTTATTCCACTACATGGGGTTGGTTACATAAATCTTTTTTTCTCCATTGTATCATGTTAAGAGTCAAATTCTCACAAAAAATAAAGTAAGATATATTTATTCTTCATTTATTTTAGATATCTTCATCTTTCATAAATGTTTATCATCAACATAAAGATGAGAGTAATAATCCAAAAATTTTAGAGGTGGTGGTGGCACTGGAGACGGCTATAAAGGTGGTGGCTGCGGTGGAGGTGGTGGGGGTGGAAGGTCGGGGCAATTGAGAGGAGGCTGATGCGGCTCCAGGGTGCATGAAGGTGTGATTTATTTGAGTTTTTAGTTAATTATGTCAGCTTTTTTTAAGAATTAAATGTGAATGAGTGGGGAACTTAGAAAAAAAAATGGAGTTAAACTTGTTGTTTGTTATAAGATACTTTTATATAATTCCTATATTTCATATTGTTGTGCTCTTATAATATTTGGATTTTAATTCTATTTCATACAATTTATCAGTTGCCACTTTACACATTGTGCAATTTTGTGTTTCATATATGTCAATTTGTTACCCCATATTTTAATATAAAGTTAATATATCACGATTTAACATATTATTTGAGTGTTATATAAAAAATTATTTTTAACATTTACGTTAACTTTACGCAATTTTTGAATTTTGAGGCTTACACCTCACCTCATGAAAGAAAAATGCCTCAATACCCAATTGCGCAATTTTAAACCTTGCTTCCAATAACATCGAATGTTTTCTAACTAACATTGCCCAACATCTAGCCCCTAACACCTATTGCAGTCCTTCAATAACATAGTCTCTGAACACTTGTCTCTTGTCAATTTCATCGGCCTTCAACACACTCGACCACCATCTTAGGATATAACTTCCAATAATTCAAAAAATTATTAGACAAACCTTTGGAACCTCAAACTCAAAATAATGGAACAATTTCAACTAAACTAAACTTATGATCTTTTCTATTCAAATTTTTCACATTTCAAATTTTCACATAAAAAATAACCTCTATGCATACAACTCTTTCTTTCTCATAATTTATATTTACAGAAGATCTTCATGTGCTAAGAAAAATTCCAATATTTACCTTCATGAATTTTCATGCACAAATTAATTGGCAATATCTATGAGAAACATTCTCCCTTTTTCAACCAACAATTGCAACATTCAACAATAGTCCAAACACTGGAACCACAACACCCCCCACCCTGATATTCATGATAAATTATTCTTCTTGAAGCAAATCAAGAACAAAATGTAATTTTGACTGCATCCTTAGAAGGAAGCCTCAAAAGATAGATTCCGTCAACACCCCAGGTATAACTGTAGCTTTTCAGAGACAAACATATCAAATCCTCTTAGTCTTCACAAAGTATGTGGTCGTAGCTAAACAATCCAATACACTTGGCCAAAAATAATGTCAAAAACATTAAAGTGGATGCTCCTGATATTGGCATTTATGCATCATTAAGTTTGCTAAAGATCTTATCTAAAGTGCAATCCTGAGGAGATGTCCATATTGATATCTAGGGAGTGGTTGTAATTGAAGGAGATCTTGACCAAACTACCGATTCCTCAAATATTCATGATGGGGACATCAGATCATGGAGAGTCTATCAGAGACGTGGCTGTCGATCTACGGCCACGATTGAGTCATTGTATTTCTGAATTGTTTTATGTAATTTCTTATTTATGATGTCATATTGTATTTGATTTATTAGTTTCCCGTTGTACCCTTTTATTAAGGGAGGTCGTATGTAAGCCCTAGGGGAATTGTCGTCCTTTTGTTTTTGTGAGTTTTTGTACGAGGCTATTTATAGCCCTAGTGTTCTTCTTTTGAAGGAATGAATGATTGATTACAATTTTTTCTTCTCTTTGTTTGAGTTCTCTTGAGAGCTTGAGAGTTTGGAGTGAGAACCCTAGGAGAGGGAGAATTGTGCATCACCCACCAACCTTGACGAGTCGGGTTCGTGGTTTTATTATTTATCTTTGTTTTTCTTTTCCCCCTCCACCACCGCCGGCTACAGATGCCCCTCTCCCTCCCACGGCCCAAAGCTTCACTCGATGCTTGAACCTCCGGCCCCTTCTTCCCACCGTCCCCACCTCCTTTCCCTCGACGCCCCACCACCACCACAACCACCGGCCCACCCTTTTCACCAAGCCGTCGGCCCCCCACCCCTCTTTCCCTCTTTGAATTATTTTCTAAATCCACACTTTCCTAATTTATCCCAATCAATTTTTGGAAAGAATTTGAATTGGAAATAATTCAAATTTAATTCCCTAATCTTTCCTAATGCCTTGATCTTATTTTTGGAAAGAAGCTTAATTAGATCAATTACTCCAAATCTGCATTAATTGATTAAATCCTTTCCTATTCCATTAATCCTATTTTGAGAAAGGTTCTTTAATTAAATCAATTAATTCAAACCGGAATTGATTGATTAATTATTGCCTTAACCTAAGATACATTGCATCTAGTCTCATGCACTCCTCCCTCTCTTACTTGGCCAAACCACCCCATGCCCCACCTAGTAATTTCTTTCCAAAATAAAACTTCTCCTATTGGAATTAAATCAAAGCCCCTCTCCTCTCTCCTACCCGCCCCCTCCCTCATCCCTTTTCCTCTTTAATTAATTCCAAAGTTGGGACTTGATTAGAGGAATTCAAAGTTCAATTTCCCTCCAACTTAACTCTTGAAAATCTGAACTAAAGTACACCCCTATCCTCTACCTTGGCCGGCCACTCCATCTTCCATCCTCTTGCTTGATTTTGGAGAGGCACTTCTTTCTCTCAAGGGAAAACCAACAAGGACAAGCAAAGAGCACTTCCGTCCATACCTCGATGCACCAAGATCGATGCATGGCCGATCCGGATCTTGATTACGGCCTCTCCTACGACGAACAAGGATTTGCTTGCATTCTTCACTCGACCTTCTTCGACATCAACCCGTGTATCGACCATACCGTAGAAGAGTATGTAGAGCACATCTTGAACACCTTGGTCGAGGCTATTGAAGAGCAATTTGGCACCGTACAGTGGAGGATTACATCCGAGCCTTGATGAAGGTTTTCCAATCTTCCTCTTCTTGTACTTCCCTAGTCTAATCCTCTTTCTTGTGATTTGATTTTAGTCATGAAGATCGTGTTCGCCTAATTCTTTCAAGCTTAGTAAACATAGGGAATTGAGTGCACTTCATTTGTTTTTAATCTTATTGTTAAATTAGGGATTTTCATTGAAAGCTATTATATTTGCATGATGTTAATTTCCTATGTTATTTTGATGATTCAAAGCTCTTGATGTGCAACTTGGCCTAAATGAAATGACCGCTCTTACGTTTTATTTTGTCATTTTATTTGCTAATAGTTCTAATTGTTATTACTCTAATCAATAAGTTGTGCAAGCTCTTATCAAATTATTTCAAGCATTGTAATCCTACATCACTTCATTTAGAAAAATTCCATAAAAACTTCTGAGAGAATCTCAAGTCGTTATCTAATCCTCAACCAAACTTTGAACTCCCTTAGTAGAGTCCTAACTACAACTTCAAAACCGAACAAATAGTTTAAACATATAGCAACTTTTATTCTGTTATAAGAAATATTCAACGACTTGTAATCAAAGTCCAATGGATCTCAAGGGGACTTGTTTTGAGGAGCTCTTCCACCACAAGTGAAAGTTATCAACTTATGACCCATGATAAGACAGATATTTGGCCTCTTTATCAAACGTTTAGATTATTTAGTAGTATATGATAGTAAAAAATCTTTGTTAGATTCCTCTCAATCTCTTGCCATCTTGACATGCAATCAGAATTCCTTTCTCCATCTTGATAATTATGGTGCTACAAAGTGTGCGCTTAGACGAAGTTTATTGCAAGCTTTATTATATTATAACAAACCATTAGTAATGCATGAAGAATTTTCATTAAAGAACATACCTAATGTTAGCGGGAAGATAAGCAGTTGAGTTTATCCGGCATTGAAGTCTGAAGTTTGAAGCATTAAAAATGCATACAGTAGCATCCAGAAAGCTCGCATATATCAGTTGGCTATCACAAGAAAAGCTGGCATGCGAGATTGCCGGAGAAGAAGCTTCACGAGGTACCCACTGAAGATGAATAAGGAAAAACTAAAGAAGCTGCTGCAACATGATCCATATATCAATGTCAACGGTCAAATAGAAAATTACCTGTCTCATACACTCAAGTTTATTTGCCTCGTACATAGCAATCTGAGTCTCGTGTACAACGAGGAAATGAATCTGATCCTGGTGAAATTGGACACGGGTATCTGAAACAGCAGTAGGTGTTCGGCCAGGAGGAATTTGTAAAAACCTGCTCCTCAGCTTTTCCCACACATCACTACCCCATACGCAAAGCTTTACAACAAGAAACCAAATATGATTCAAACAGTTGAAGAGGTAACAATACTTTCAGCAAGCTAACAAATAATAAATTTATTTATTAAGGCTTCGTTTGGGATGACTTTTTTATTGCTTCTTAAAGCAGCTTTCAAGTATAAAAATTAATTTTTTTATACTAGAAAGCTGTTGTAAGAAGCAGTAAAAAAGCCGTCCGAAATGAAGCTTAAATTAAAAAAGATATGAGCTTCAGGACGGGAGAACAACCTGACCATCAGCACCAGATGAAACAAGCACATTTAGCGGATGTGAAAAGGCAAGGCCAGTAATTCTTTTCGAGTGGCCTCTAAGTTTGCTTTTAACCTGCTTAAAGACAAATCATACACTTCCCCAATGTAGTTCCTATCAACCAGTGAGTAAATATCAAGAATATTGTTACCTCATCAACTCGAACATTATAGATTTGGATAGTGGAATCATCCATTCCAATTGCAATTATGTTATTATCTTGAGGATGGAATGCAAGAAACGTCGCAGCAGGTGGTGGAGCCATAAAAGTTGTCATAACCTATATAAGCATATGTAAAAAAGCACTCATTTTTAGCATAAGGAAATCAATAAATTACTTTTGGAAGTTAAGAACTAACCTTAAACGTCATCATATTGAATAAAGAAATTTTTCCTCCTGATGCAGACATGACATAGGAATCATTCTTTGATAGAGCAAAACAGGGGACAGCTTCCTCTTGATTTGTATCTGTCGTATCATTAGTCATCAATATACCACTTGGTGGTTGCCATAGTTGAGGAGGAACACTTGTTGTTGCCTACAAAACAGAACATACAACAATGAACAACAGCCAAACCTTCTACATTGAAATAATGATAGTTATACTCTTATAATTTACCTTCCCACTAGAATTCTTTTCATTCCGTGGCCACTTCCAAAGTAGATGAATTGCATTGGATGTTAATGCCAAAAGGGCAACACCAGAATTTGTATATATTAACCTGCGTATCTGTATCACACGAAGGAAACCCGATATGCATATCATTATGCAAAAGAAGACCACTGTGAAAATCAAGGTGAAAAGAAAAATGAACTACAATTGCACAACCTATTTTGATAATAAAGTTGCTGCTTAACAATTGTACTTTGTTCAGGTTCTTTCTTGTAGTTTCTTCGGTAACATGATCTTATTAGTGTTTTATTGTTCATCTCCATTACTTCTTATATTTCTTCACCAAAGTCCATTTTAAAAATAAAAATTGAAATGAACACTGAAGTATTGTTTGATTTGTTTCCTTATGCGTAGCTCATATTCAACTTTAGCTTGTGTACTACTCAAATATTTCTTTACTATCTTTTCTTCGAAGAATGATAATTTTTGCTGTTAAATTTAAATTCTAAGTACTAAATTGTATCTTGACTAAATCCTAAATATTATTTATTGATTGTATCTCAAGAATGCAACTATTTTACTAATATAGTTTTACATTATACACATATAATTTGGTTTAATATTAAATACTTCGTCAGGATTTTGTTAAATATATAAATGGTATGCCTATCTGTAAAAAGACGTGCACGTTGAAAAAATAAAACACTCCAAGCAATACAGATCTACTCCACCTTCATCAACTCTTTTATGCGTATGTCTACGCACTCTCTCTCACTCCCTCCACATTACTTTTCCTCACTCTGTGTTGTTGGACGGTCTTAGGGGATGTTTTATTTGAAGTAAAATTGGTGTGATGTATTCCAAATGCAAGTGTTTTGAGAATATTGGTGTTTGGGTTGAAGTAAAACAAACTCAATATAAATTTTGGTATGTTTGAAATTCACCTTCTATTTTATTTTTAGTGTATTTGGAATTACTCAAATTTGAGCGAGTTCCACATACCGCTAGCCATAGCCCACCACCGCCACCACCAACCACCACCACCGCCTTGCCGACACCAACCAACGCCACCGTCAACCACCGCCTACCGCCGGTCACCACCACCCACTATAGAACATGACTACCACATCCGCCGACCACCAAGCACCACCACCGCAACATACTTGTGTCAAACCATTAAACTGGTCCCAAACCCATTTTTAGTTCTTTTATTTTACTTGTGTTAAAACAACTAGTATGAACCTCTATTAATTCTAAAACATATTCATGTAAACCTCTATAAATAGACTTCAAATGTTGTAATTGAATTCAAAAAATAAGATTTATGTTTTCTCCCTTTTCTAATCTCTCTTCTTCATCTTCTTCGTCATTAAGGAATCTACACCTACTCAAAAGGTGTCTTCCCTTTCTTGATGCAGATCAAATAACATACTGCATCAACTCCTCTAGAGTACACAACTTGCAACTAGAGAGCACTCAATTGGCCCAATTGGCCTCACAAAATAATTTTTTCTTTATCAATCAATAATTTAATTACAAGCTATCAATTCCAACTTATTTAAGTAGGATTGCAAAAACAAGATAAATTTTAAAATTAAAATATAATCTAATTCAAATTAAATATTTAAATTTAAAACTATTATTATCTAAAGAACCCAATTAAGTAAACCAACTAAAAATATGATAATTCGAGAAAATTTGGACAAAATAGAAATGGGCTTGAAAAGGAAAGAAAATGGTGCCAATTCAGCCTTGTTGTGGATTGGTTTAGTACATATAAATGGCATAGTCAATTGGGCTTTTGAGGGCTGATTTGATCATTTTAGTGACCTGAAGGCATCAACTCCCCAGTCTCCCCAAGAGTGTACACAACTTGGTTTCTAAAAAATAAAGTGCACAACTTGCAAGTACAGAGCGCTTGACTGACCTCACAAAATGAATTTCATTCATCAATCAATAATTTAATTACAATACATCAATTTTAATTTATAGAATCAAACTTAAAATTCAAATATAATCTAATTCAAACAAAATATTTAAATTTATAACTATTATTATCCAAAGAACCTTATTAAATAAACCAACTAAAAATGAGAAAATTCGGACAAACTAGAAATGGGTTTTAAAAAGGAATGAAAATGGTACCCGTTTAGCTTTGTTGTGTTCTAATTTAACTCAACATATGGCATATGGTCGATTGAGCTTTTTGGGGCTGATTCGGTCTATTTTTGTCTTAGTCATTCAATCGTTCAGAGGTTGTGATTGACCTATGTTGAAAAATGGAACCTTTAAGTGGAAGTGGCCAACAACCTTCTAGAAGTAGCCTAATGGAAAAACAGTGTGATGGCAACACATGTTGATTTTATAATTTAAAAGCCTTATGGAAGGCACGTTCAATACTATAGGATTGACTAAAAACTCTTCTAATCTAAGGAATGAATGCCATTGATGAATATGATCAATAATTGCCAACCCTTGACATAAATCTCGCACTTCGAGCCAAGCTCCTTTAATTGATTAAGGCAATTAATAATTAACTGAGAACATTCTAACTTAAGAGGGCCCCAAGAAGACTTCCTATGGAGGAGTGAAAAATATTTTCTTCTTATAATTCCTTTCATCTTTTTCCTTAGTAGAATTGGAAGCAACTCCTCATAAATCAATATAGAGAATGTGATATTTCAATATCATTTTAGATGATTTGGACAATTTTGTCTTGACAAATTTGATGCACAGGAAGTCATTTATTTCATGCCAAGTGAAAAAATTATCCATCTCAAACTCCCATTTACACAATAAGCGGATTCAGGGAAATTGTTGAATGTGGGAGCATTCGAATTTGATCCAACAAGTAGGATCATGAAGACCATTAGTGGGATGATCACGATCAGCAATAAGCGCTCTCAGAGAGGTTTCCCTTGCCCTTGGTGTTAAGCCTGATCAAGAATATTTTGAAAAGTACAACAAATAAGTTAGGATAGGCCTCTGGACCTAAGCAAGATATATATGTTATATAGGTTGGTTTAAATTTTTAAATAACTCACCAAGAACTATGGGATCAATCCTAATGTTAGGTACGTATTTGACTATTTGTAGTAGCACCTGATCTACCAGTGCATGTGCTATTGGCATCTATTTGTGCGAACAAGTTTTCCAACATATGAACTAGTGGCAACTTCACCTAAGCTCACTTTTTAAACTCACTTAAAGATGTCAATCATCTATCATTACCAATAAAGCTAGCAATGATTTGTTCTTTAAGTCAAACAATGTGGGCAAGATATTCATCAAAATTATTCTGAACTGATTCTAGAATGAGTGTCATAAATCGTAATTATAAACAGTAATGACGCAGAAGGCATATGCAACCTATCACTATATGTAAACAAAATGGATGCAGATTTATTATAATCAATCATAAGCATATATATATATATATATATATATGCGCAAAAAAATTCAATTTTATACTACTATGAATGTTGCAAAGGATGTGCTTAGAGTATCAAAAGAAAAAGCTTCTAATAGTAAAAATAGTTGGTTGTGAAATTAAAATATACAATAAAAGATAAAAAAATAAAAAGCTTTGCTATAAAATTTGGTTTAAAAGTAAAAATTTTGAAAATTGGGAAACATATAAAGTTGTCATAAGGAGCCTAAGAAAGCATTATGAGATGCAAAGACTTTAGCTTTTAATAATTTATATAATAGATTAGATACTAAAGAGGACGAAAGACATATGTATAATCTAGCCAAACAAAGAGATAGGGGTAGTAAGGATTTTGTTCAAGTGAAGCGCGTTAAGGATGAAGATCAAAAAGTACTTTTTTTAGAAGAGGATATTCAATAAAGGTGGATGAGATATTTTGCTAAGTTTTTCAATGAAGATTGTGAAAATATGATTGACTTTAGTGACCTTAATACTCTAAATGAAAATAGATATTTTTATTTTTATCGGTGTATTACTAAAACTGAAGTTAGAGAGGCTTTAAAGAAAATGAAGTGTGGGAAAACTGTTGGACCTGATGATATTCCAATAGAGGTGTGGAAATGCTTAGGAGATAAGGAATTTATTAGCTTACTGAACTTTATAATATTATTTTGAAGACTAAAAAGATGTCAGATGTGTGGTGAGTGTGTTGATTCATATCTTTAACAATAAAGGTGATGCACAAGATTGTGCAAATTATAGAGGAATTTAGTTAATGTGTCATACTTTAAAACTATGGGAGAGAGTTATGGAGCATAGGGTATGATGTGATACTATTGGGAGGTCTGATCGAGAAGTATAGAGAGAAAAAGGAAGATCTTCATATGATATTTATTGATTTAGATAAAGCATATGATAAAGTTCCAAGAGAAGTGTTATGGAGAGTTCTAAAAAAGAAAGAGATTAATAATGCTTATATTCATATCATTGGGGATATGTATGTTGGAGCTGTTACTTGTGTTCAAACACAAGGTGGTTTGACCAAGAATTTTCCAATTTCAATTGGATTACATCAAGGATCAGCCTTAAGCCCATATCTTTTCGCTTTAGTCAAGAATGTTCTTGCTAGTGATTTGCAAGAGGATGTTCCCTGGTGTATGGTTTTTGCTGACGATATTATTCTTGTTGATAAAACTAAAGAGGGAGTTGTAGGTAAACTTGAATTATGGAGGTCAATCTTAGAGTCTAAAGATTTTCATTCGAGTTGATCTAAAACCGAATACATTGAGTGTAATTTTAATAGTAATAGATCTAGTAGGGGTTTGTGACTTTGAGCAATTAAGTCATTAATAAGAGTACACATTTTATATATTTGGGTCCATTGTTCAGAGTGATGATGAAATAAATGGAGATATTATTAGTAGAATTCAAGTTGGATGGATGAAGTGGAGGAATGCATCGGGCTTGTTGTGTGATAGAAAAGTACCACTCAAATTGAAGGGAAAATCTATAAGATGGTGGTTAGAACTATAATGCTTTATGGCGCAGAATGTTAGCCATTAAAAGAGAAGCATAATATTAAGTTAAGTGTTGCACATATGAGGATGCTCAAGTGGATGAGTGGCTTTACTCTCATAGATAGGATACAAAATGTGAATATACGTGAAAAGGTTAGAGTAGCTCCAGTGGCATATAAGATTAGAGAGAGTCTCCTTAAATGGTTTGGTCACATAAAACGGAGGCCTTCTGATGACCCAATTAGGAGAGTAGATGTATTAGATTTAACATATGTTTAAAACATTAGATATAGACCTAAAAAGACTTGTTTAGAAAATATTAGAAATGAACTTTCTTTATTAGATCTAAATGAGAATAGATGTTCAATCAAGATGTGTGAGTGCAAAGGCGGGGAAAAAGGATGTAGGGTGAGCGATCATCATAAGTTCACAAAGGAGGAGCAATGGGGCAATTCTGAGCATGATGTGATCATGGGATCAATAAAGAGCTCCAAGGTGTGAATTAATTGGGAATGGGTTTGGACAATAGCAATATATATTAAACTTCAATTTGCAAAGAACTAGTTTGATATCTAGATTGATGGAGGAAACGAGGGAGGAATTTTTCGCATACAATTTGGAGATCAATCAATCATTTAATTATGAACCATCAATCCCTATCTATAGAAATATGGTTTCAAGGATAAGATCAAATTTTAAACTTAAATTTAATGTACTTCTAATATAACATTTAAATTTAAACTTATAATTATAAAAAATAAAAGATAATTAAACCTAATAATAAATCAAAATAATACATGAGAATTCAATCAAGAATAAAAGTGAGCCTAAAATGGTATTAAAACATACTGAGCAAACTCTGTCGAGGTTTGATTTATCTATGGCCACTTAAGGCTTTTGTGAGCTAACTTGGCCTGATTAGCGGGATGTGTTGCATCAACTCCCATCCAATGGTTTGACATTTAGTAAATTTTCCTGTGATGAGGATTATCCTTAAGGGGATGGTTGATCTCCTTAAGACTAGAGAACTCCTTAGATGGAACAAATGAAATCAATACAATCTAACCTACAAGACCTATTTCTAACTAAGGTTGAGGACCATTTTCTCCACTGAAAAGGTTCTTTGTAGGAGATGGATATTGGTTTGGTTCTTGATATAAACTTCCAAAAATGATATACCTTTCAAACAGGAGTGATTTTTCCTTGAACAAATCCAAAGGTGATGAACTAAGCCAGTCCATCCTCAAAGACTATGCAAGACAACTTGTCTAAAATGATGGACAATTCTTAGAAAACTTATGAAATTCCAACTCTTAATTTTTTACCAAATATGAAAATGAATAGTGTGGGATGGTGGACTTGAAAATAAACTTACTAGAAAATAAACTTATTCTCCAAGGAGGAGAATCTCTACACCCACCGGGGCATCTGTGCTCTATTCACACAAATATATTGTCTATAAAAAGTCATTAGTAAATCCTTGTATGCCTTTCATGGTAAGTAAATTTACTGTTTCACCTGATCCTCTATATATCTTTCCAATGTAAACAGCTGATTTCTATTATTGTTTTCTCTTCTTTTGCAATGTCTTAAGTTAGCATCTATAGTTTAGAACTTTTATACCTTCTGATTTCAACTTTCAAGGATGGAAGAAAAAGAATTTTAAGAACTATTTCAACTATGAATACAAATAATGAAGATCCACCGTATTCTAAATTTGACTTGATACAAAAAATACTAAATTACATATATGGTTTAATGCAACCTTCTCCTTCAATATTACAACGCCCGCGTATCAACTTCATTATCTGAAAGCATCCTGTTTCTTTCGCAACCATTGTAGGACTTCGGCATGCACAACAAATGCACTAACATGGAACCAATCCATCTATTCCTTCAGCAGAAAGAAGTAGTTTCTACCATAATACCATGAAATCATGGTAATTAAGTGTTTCGGAAGGAACCAGAAATTCACAAAGAGAAACAAACCAGATAAGATTGAAAGGAATAAAATTTTCATCGCATATAATACGTAATTTATTTTCAAATTTCTAATAGCTGATGCAAATACCATGTTACTAAAAGATAGAACACAACTGCAAAACAAAATCCTCAATTGCAGTTTGACCATTCCATGCATCAGTCATCCCTGGTGTAACTAAAGAAGATAAGATATGATATTTTTTTATTTTCTTCTGTTTCTTCTTCAGAGAGATTCAATACCTTGACCTTCATCTTGAATAGGACACATGCAACACCCATTCGACGCTCAATAAGACACTTGTTATGAGCTCTTTTCAGATATTTTCTAAGCATTCTAATCAAGATAACAGGCAGCTCAGAATGAACTCATCTATGTAAATGTGCTTGCCCACAGATGGTACACTGTGTAAGCAGCATCTCACTTGAGCAATTTCTACCAATAACAGCATGGAATAAGATAACACATTTTGTACCTTGCTTGATCTCATGTTATCCATCAGCGAGAGGGATCTGCATTGAGTTGGTTCTCCAACTTCGGTCAGCTTCCAGATCTTTGATTTATCCAAGAGCTCATCATTTAATCTAGGCTTCATGTCCGCCAAATTTCTTGCATCTCCATTCTGTCCAAATTACAAAAAGAATGCATAAGCAGTCAATAGAGGCTAGTCAAAATATACTTTTGCAGCAAGTTTAGCAAGATATTGCAATATCCCAACAGCCATATTGGCATTTAAATTGTGAAAATGAAAAAGGTTAACAGACCGCCGCAGCTGCAGCCACTGCAGAGGATCTATCAGTTGTTGCAGCACTGGAAACAGAGGCAGCATTGGTGGCTGCTGCAGCAGACAAAGGATTTACTATAGGCTGCAAAACTCAGAAAGAAATTATATTAAACATTGTTAAATTACAGGTAAGGAAATCAAATGGCTAAATAGGTGAGAACCCGTGTACCTTCATCACAGTTTCTGAAGCTGTCCTTGAAACATCAAAAGGGCGATTTTCAAATGTACGAAGCAATCTGAGTCCATCAGCATTAGCCAATATTTTAATACCATTGTCATGTGTAGAAACAGCCAACAAGGTACCCTCTTTGTTGAAGCGTATACTTGGACTTGCCTAATGCCAGATGAAAAGGTTAGAACCTAAAACACAAGGTCTTTTAAACTTACAGAAAAGTTTATTTTAAGACTTGAAAGAATTGGATAGAGCTACTAGGGAAAAACTTACTGGGAGGCAACCATCAAGATCAACACTTGTCAAGAGATTAGTGTTGTCCATGTCCCAGAACTTTATCAAGAAATCATCCCCAGCAGCCAAGAAACGATTCCTGGTGGTATCAAATTGTACAACACCCAAGGAACGTTTACGGAACCCTTGATACATTCTCTTTACAGCCCCTTCACTTTCATTCCACTCAACAATGTGTGATTCGCCTTCTTTGCTTGTTCCGCAGGAAAAGAGTCTTCAAGAAATAAGAATCAATTTAAGCCAAAAAGAAAAATCAAGACAGGATGAGCTGTATAATGTCTTTAAATGTCAAAATGACCTTGCACCATCCGCACTATATGCCATGGTTGTGCACCAATGCCCTGGGGCATCATAATCAACTCTTGATCCTAAATTGTCATATAGCCATGCTTTTATCTTCCCATCTAATGCCGTTGAAAAAATGAACTGCATGATTAGACAAAAAAATTTGAACAATTTAAATTTATCCTAAGGTTGGGATTATTATTTTCACAAAAATAAACTAAAAATTCTTAATAAAAAATTTTAACATCAATGTAACGTAACATCATGATGCAGAAAAAGCAAGACAAAAGGACCGGATAGGTTTGTTGCCTGAATGTTTTCCTTGTGATGAGGACAAATAGAGTATACAGGTGCATCATGACCTTCAAACGTATATAGCTTTCCCCCTGTAGTTGCGTCCCATACCTAGAATAAAAACTGAATGTTAAACTTCAACCTCAACAATGCTTTAGGTTTTGTTAGGGACGACTTTCGTACTGCTTTTCAAAGCAGCTTTCTAGTACAAAAAATTAATTTTTTTACTAAAAAATTATTTTAAGAAGCGGCAAAAAAGCCGTCCCAAACGAAACCATAATCTTTAGCTGCCGGCAGCAAAGGAATCAAGTAGAGTTCACCTTAATCATTTTGTCATCTCCACAAGTTACTATGCATGGTTGCTTATTTGGGGTTGAAAATGCAATATCATTAACACCTCCAACATGAGCATCAATCTGAGAATCCAGTGGTATTATTTGAGCCATTTGTAATGAGAATGCAAGCCAAAATACTAGCAAAGGAATAAAATGTCAAGAAAACCTTGCATACCTCCAAGTGATGCCTAATATCATTACCACCATAATAGGAATATACTTGTACAATATGCTTTGAGTAAGCAACACCTATGAAGAATTGGAATAATCATTAATCTAGTTAAAAATTACCTTTTCTGACTTTATTTTGTATAAGAATTGATATATATATATATATCTTACCAAACAAATTGCCATCAGGACTCCATATTATGCGATTAACGGACACATCTGGATCTTTAACTAGAGCAGTCTAGGCGTCATAAATGAAAATTTCAGGTTGTCAGACAAAAAATGGGATATTGTAGCACCAGTAGAGAAAGGATGCAAGTAATGGAACAAAACCTGAAGGGGCATGGAGCATGCTCCAAGTTCCCAAACTTTAAAAGACTTGAGGATCAGTCTCTCCCTGAGCCCAACATCCCACAACCCAATATCACCAACATTGGTGCCAACTGAAACATGTTTGAGACAAGAGTCAAAGACAAGTTAGTCTAACAATTGTGATGAAGAAAATAGTTGATTTTACTCTAGCTACCAAGAAGAATAGTTTGCTGAATAGGATGGAAATCCATGCTCATGGGAGTGGAGCCCTGATTTAGTGATCGGGCTACAGTCTTCGGCAAATCATCTAGATTATACATATTCTGACTGCTGTTCTGAGTAAAAGCAACTGGCAATACGTTCACAGGCAGATTCACCTGAGAAAAAACATTTAAAATGTTAAAAGGAAAAAAAAAAAAGAACACTTCCTATGCACCAACACAAATATTTAAAATAAACACATGAGATCTGGTTAAAAGCATAGAAACACTCCAAAAAAACCTCATCAGAGACCCCAATAGGCCTACTTCTCTTGGATATGTGATCAGAATCTCCTGAAGTATAATCCATAGCTGGATTGTTTGATGGAGGAGTTCTCGGATGCTTCAAGAGTGCAGCTACACAGAAAACAAAAGGTAAAACCACCGTAAAAATTGTGATGAACATTCAGATTTTGATTGGTGGTACCAAGAATTAATTTTGATGAAGCATAGATGGAAACACTCACAAGGGTTTGCAGTAGTTGTAAATCCCATGGGGCCAACAGAAACCGCAGGATGAGTTACAGCTGGTGAGTTTGACATCCAAGCTGCTAGAGGTATAGGAACAGACGCCGGTGTGGGTTGAAAAGGCTTAACATTATCACAAAAACACACAAATGAATCAATATAATCATCAAGAAGATTAAAAAACAACTTCTGTGCTACCTACCCCATGCGCACCTAGCGGAGGAAAAGCTCCCGCTGCTTTTGGCATGGATCCTAGCAGTGGACTGTTAGCTGGAGATGGGGCACGTGCACCATTTTGTTGTCCACAAGAATGATCAACAAAAAGGGTTTTTATATCAGGATTGGGCCTTGGGTTTTTGCAAAGTTGGTGTTGCCAGTTCAAGCTGCCACATAAATATTGCATTGTAACCTCAGTTAGACATTTCAAAAAAGTTTCTTGGGCAAAAAAAGAAAGGATATTGTACAATATCAACCAAAACAAAGAAAAATGTAGTTAAAAGGCTCTTTTTACCACATACTTCTACATTTTTTTTAACTTTAGGAACTATTTGGTTCAACTTTACACTGACTTAAACCAACTTATAATACTTAAGACAGACATACAGCTTAAGTGCATGCAATTTAGGGGAAAAGACATTGTAAGCTTAATTGACTCCAAAGGATAGTTGATTTTTTTTTTTCACTGCAATGTTGTTCATATCCTTCTTCAAATCCACGCCCCTCCTCCCAAAAAAAAAAAAAACAAGGATTTCTGGTCTATTATTATGAAAATTGAATGCTTTGTAAACAAGTTATTGATGCATTGCTGAATGGTAAAAGTTAATCCTCTCTCACTCTTATGAGTTTAAAATAGCAAACTACTAATCATTAAAAGCCAAGATGATCCATTCCATGAAATTCTAATAACTCATGAAAGAAATATACCAAACCTGGGAAAGAAACGTCAACATCCAAAAATAAGATGTGAACAAATAGCAAATTTACGAATGCAGAGCATTAGATGACAAGATACCTCTGATTAATAAGCGTACGCAGCCGTGAACTTTTTAGGTTTGGAAACTGCAATTTGTCTCGGAACAACGGATTTGCCTCAATTAGTTTTTTAAGCTCAACTAGCATTATTGCCCTTGCTGATTTTGTATCCCCGTATTTTGAAAGTTGTTCGTTTTCCCTACAAAAGTGGGTCGGTTAATAAGAACATCCTAAATATGTCAACATAAGGGAGAAGAAACTCCATGGAGAGCAAACCTGAAATTTTCCATGGTCAAAAGTTGTGTAATTTCCTTAAAAAGATCCTCATTAAATGAGGCGAAGACTTTCAGATCCTTCACGAGTATGTCCACAGCCTTAGAACGTTCATGCCTGCGGAAGATCATTCCTTTCATCAAGACGGTGTTTCCAAGCAGCAAAATGAAAAGTAAAAATAATAAATTTAAATATAATACTAACAATAATATAACTATTAATATTACTTTATAAATTATAAAATCAATGATTAAAAAATCGCTAATAAATAATTTAAAGAAAAAAAAAAGGGAAAGAAAGAAAGAAAACGTACTTATCCAATGCTTCGAGATATTTCTGCTTCCTGATTTCGAAGAAAATTTTCATGGAATACCGGTTGTCATCAACCTTAGTGAAACCAGAGAGGTAGCGCTCCACTTCATCCCAGTTACCATTATGCACCTCATCCTCAAAATACTTCATATTGAAGAAAAAGCCAGATTCGTGCTCCAACCTAACACCAAAAATAAAATAGAAAGGAAAGTAAATAGTGAAATAAATCTAAAGCCTTCAAGCTCAGATCACAATTTCTTATAAGAAAATCTCAGCCATCAAAATAAAACTTACTTATGTACCGTGTCCTTGAACTTCTCCTCGTCCAGGAACTGCAGGATTAAGAAAACTAACTCTCTGCTAAGAGACGACATCGCGTCGGCTTAATCAGCCGAACTTAGCTGGTCCAAAATTCCAGATCTTTACCCCTAAAACTTGGGATAAAAAAATTTCAACAAAAAAAACCCTATTTTTCCTCCGTCGCAGAAATCGCTGCTACTTGAACGGAAAATAGTGACAGAGCCTAAAAATATCAATAATTAAGAAGATCGAAGCTGAAAAACGATGGTAAAGCAAAAATAACATTCCAACAAATATTAACTTACAGCTTAGACAACGAAGCAGAAAAAGATCAAGCTCTTACAAGCTCTATCGGGAGAAGAAGACTGGCTGTAAGAAGAACTCTCTCTCTCTCTCTCTCTCTTCTCTCTCCCCAATAATAAGTTAAAAGAAATGGCCATTTTGACGCAGAGAGGTAATCACATAAGTATAAGGCGCGGAGACAAACAGGAAGAGGGGAGTGATAAGTTCGTCTGCATATTACACTACTGTTGATAAGAGCGCTTAGCCTCGTGTATAAGTTCACTGCCTTATGATAAGAAGAGTGTGCTAAGGGACCCACAAAGGCCGGCAATGCCTTGTCGACCATCACGATGCGGAATCCGGTGGCCGATATAAGTATTTGTGTAACTCTAACACGGAACAGCTTCTTCAAACCGATGGATTGCTAGAAACAAATCTCATTCCTACGTGGCAATATTTTAGTGGAGAATGAAGGTGCTAAAAAAGTTTGGCATAAGGAGGGGATTTTACGATAGAAACGGTCATTTCTATCAGTCTAATAATTGTGCCGTGGATGTTAAATAAAATTACGAAAGTACCACTACTTTCTACGTACCATCACGTGAGACCCGCATATTTCTCGTGAATGTTTAGCTAATTTCGCGTATATGTCAGAATTTATCGTATCGCATGATGTGACGATAAATTGTGACGATAAATTGGAGAAATATTAATTTGCCTCTTTTTGGGCTTTTTTTTTTTAAGTGACAGAGTCATTCTTTAAGCTGAGTTGGGATGACCGCGGTGAGAATTAGAAATATTGACCGTCTTATTATTTATTGTTTGAACTGAACGCCACTGAATCAACCAATTGGACAATTCCTTCCAATCGCTTATTTGTTTCCACTAATCCAATACTAATGACAAAGAGCAGGACAAAAAGCATTTGATTTTTTTATTTCAATATATATCCTAAAAGAAAATAAAAATGTATTTAGTATATTAAAAATTGAGCTGTTTAATATATAAACTTTATAGATAATCAAATATTAATTTTACTAGTTTTTTAGCATTTGTTATAGGGGTGTCAATTATTGACACGACCCGATAACCCAACATGAGTCTGACCCGAAAATTGGGATTATGGTCCATTTAAAAAATGGGTTAGGTCCGGGTCAACCCGATAACCCGAAATTGACCCGATGACCCCACCTTGCATTCGCGCTTGCACATGCGGCCATCGTGTCACACGGCATTCACGCAATCACTGTCGTCCTCACGCAGCATTCGTGCAATCTTCTGAGTTAGGCATCACGTCGTCACGACCACGCGGCCTTGCATCGTGCAGCCTCGCATTCGATTGTCCGATGTCTGGTCGTCGTTCTCATGCGACCTTGCGTCGCGTTACGCCACGCACACCCGCTGGCGCACCTCGCATTACCGAAGCAGGCACACGCCCTTCGCATTCGCGTACTAACGGTATTCATGCGGCTCGTGCCCTAGCGTACCCCGGGTTCATTGGTCGGGTCGGGTTAAAGTCAACCCGTTTAACCTCAAGTCAATCCGAGTTCGACCCGACTCCCGGACCCGTTTTGACACCCCTAATTTTTTAGCCCATATTTAATGTTAGGCTTCCTTTGAATTAGTATTTAGCAAATTTTGACTTTTTTAATATTTATATTCAAAAATAATGGACTCTACACCTAATAAGCCATGGTTGCTAATATGCCCTTTTTTATTTTGTTTGTTTATTTTTTTAATCAAAATATTGTACAATAATTTATCTATTTTAAATGTGACAAAAATGAGAATATGTTAAATAGATATATGATCAAATTAAAAAAATATTTATTTGATTATAATAGAGGAACGGTTGAAATGATATTTATTAAAATAATATTATCTATATATAAATGCATGTATTGGACAAATAGATAAAATTAATGTTATAAGACTGGAAGGAGAAAGTGGTAATTAAGCTTAAAATAATATAGATATAAATTATTCAAAATGGCTTGCAAAATATTGACTTAAAAAATCACATTACAATTATAATTCAATAATTCTAGAGAGAATTTTATGTTGATCTAATTATTGTTCCAGCCATATAATTGCCTTAATTATTTCACTGACATAACATTTGGTTTCAAAGCTTTAGACCTTTCAAAGTTTGCTTTTAACTTGTCTTTATATAAGACATGAATTAAAGATCACATATTTGCTCATAATAACCTTTCAATTTTGGTTATCCTAAAATTGATAACTAAACTTGGCATCAAGTTCACTTCTACTTATACAATTTATATGAACAAAAGTTTATATCATTATTGCTCCATACCTCTTCATATATTTTAAAATTTAATGATGCTGAGAGGCCTCTAATGATTAAACATGATGTAGGATTAATAGCCTCAACCTAAAACAATTTTGGTAACATAGATAGTAATCTCATGCTCCTAGCATGTTCACTTAATGTTCTATTCATCCACTGAACCACAGCATTCTATTATTAAGTTTTTTCTAGAATATGCCTCTTCATTTTGCAAATAGTTCATCTTCAATTATCTTTTTGCCCTGAACAACTTTCATCCACCTACTAATTTTGAGTAATTTAGTTCTCATTTCGATAGAGATTATCCCAAATTATCTATATTTACCCACTAATTTTAAGTTCATTTCCACTCTCTCTCTCTCTCTCTCTCTCTCTCTCTCTCTCTCTCTCTCTCTCTCTCTCTCTCTCTCTCTCTCTAGAGCACCACAAATCACTTGGTAAAATTCAATCATTTAGTTTTCTTTCATTTAAAGAAAGGAATTGTCTCAGTCACCTTAGCAACTTGTCAACTTTGATCCATTTAGTCTCATCGTCTTTAAGGAGTGGGAATATCTCAACCACCTTCAATCACTCACCAACTTTGAGTCATTTAGCTCTACCCTCTTTAAAGAGAAATAACATTCTAACCAAATGTAGTCGCTTACACTAGGTTAATTTTTCTCCTCCTTTAAGGAGAGAGATTATCACAGCTACCTTTAGTTTCCCATCCATTTTGTATCAATCAATCAAGTATTTCCTTCAAATTTGAGGATAATCATCCTAGCCACCACTTAATTAACTAGACAAACTTCTAGTGCCACTTAATTCATTTACGCTAGGTTGTACTACCTTCACTTCTAAGTGCAATCTAACCTAGGTATCCTTAGTGGCATGTTTATCCTTTTTGTGTTGCTAGCTTTTATCCAGCACTTATTGGTTATATTACATTCACCTTCATGGAGAGGACTAATCTAACCACCCTTAGTTGCTACCTCGATCTTTTTATGTTGTTTCATGCATCATACTTAGGTTTTTTTATCTCCATCGCTAGAAGAAGAAACATCCTAACTTTACTCAATCACCTCCTTGATTTTCTTGTGTTATATTGCTCAACAACTCTTGAATATGTAATATTTATCTCTAGAAGAAGGGTCAATCTAACCTCCTTTAGTCACATTTCATGACTTTTTTATTATGTCTCATTCTTTGTCTTTAGTATAATCATTTTTTTTTTCTAGAATGAGGATCATCTAGACTGCCTCAATTATATTCATAATCTTTTAGTATTGCCTTAACTACAACCTCTTATGCCATATGTCTTTAGGAGGAGGGTTATTTTGGCCACCCCTTGCTTCATGCACCCCTTCATCTCTTATCATTAGGTCATGCTAACCTTACCTCCATGGGGAGGAATTACTTGGCCAACCCTATATAGCCTCTTTGACTTTTCAAAGCTACATCATATGTTGCCCTAATGTCATGTTTTCATCATATCTATAAGGAAGATCATCTCTACTATACTCAATGGCATTCCAAACCTTTTAGTTATGCTTCATTCATCATCAAATTGTGTAGCATTCATCTTTAAAAGAAGGGTCATCTCGATTATCATTAATGGTCCCCCAACCTTTCAACATCCCTTCAGTCACGACATTTAGGTGATGCCACCTTCACCTTCCAAAAGATGACTATCTCAGCATTTGACCTAATTTCTCCCTAACATGCAGGATACTAGAATTTATTATTTATTTGATTTTATGTATGTGTGAATTATCAGTCATCATCAAAATATCTATCTACTAACACATACAACTAGTGCACTACAAATTGTTTAGTAACATGTATAACCTAATGTTATCTATGATATTATTTGATTGTTCGTAGTTAGAAAATATATTTTGAAAAATAAAATAATTTATTCAATTATGTAATTTAATTGAATATAGTAAGAAATCAACATGTGTGTATAATTTTAAAAATACCTTCATAATCTTTCAAAAATTATGATCTCACTTTCAAGCTATAACTAGCTAAAATGATATCATTGTTTATTAAAACATAATATCTATCTACAAACAATTAATTGATCCCTAAAATAGCAAAAGCATTTATTTCATTAACTTAAATGTTGAGATAATGACAATCAATTAAGCTATTATTTTAATTAAAGATAGCTACTTACTAAAACTTCAATAAAATTGGACAACTTCAAGTGCATTAGGGATAATTTTTATCATATTTTTTTTCCAAAATTTTTGTTATGAAGAGCTTTGGATAATATAAGATATGTTATAGTGTTATAGCTATAAGAAAATTACTATCTTGTTTTAAAAATAAATAAATTATAATGCTCATATATAATAACTTTTAAATTTTTTTTTATTTTTAAAAAATTTCTAAAATAATTTCACAACTAATTTTATAAATAGCTATGAAAATCTCAAATAAATTCTTTGATAATAACTATGTAAAAGGCGTGATAATCTAAGGGCACATAAAAATAAAAGGTTTTGTTTCATATTGATAGCATTGAAATTCATATAATTAATACAAAGCAATCACTAAATACTGTAATGCAAATAACTTTGTAGTTGAAATAGTTAAATAAAAATTCCTTAGCAACTATGTGGGTATTGCTAACTTGCAAAACAGCATTACAACTTAGTTTTCTTCACCAGATATTTTATTCTATTTTTAATAAAATTTGTAATACTTTATTTATACTAAATTATACTTTCAAATATCCAAAAATTTGAGTTCAAGACAAGCCAACCCGTTTCGAGCACAAGTAACTCAGTCTACTATGTCTCAACTCAAAAACAACTCGCAAGTATGCAAGTGAACTCGTCTTAATCCATTGTTTGTGATATAAGAGCTCATCCCAATAAGGCAACTCTCCCAATTTTCATTCTATGGATGATTTTAATAATATGATTTTGGATTGCAACCTCATTGACATTGGCTTTTCTGGTAACTAGTTTACTTGGAATAGAGGTCGGTTATGGCAAAGGTTGGATCGCATTTTATTCAATGATCAATAGATTAATTCCTTTAGCTCCATCTCTGTTGAGCATTTTAGTCATACTCTTTCTGATCATTCTCGTTTATTGCTTGCTCTTAATATTAGACAGGTTAATGCTTTTCCTCAATTTCATTTTCAAAATATGTGGCTTCAGCATGATTCTTTTTTAAGTGTTCTTCAAGAGAATTGAAATGTGGATTTACATCCCAATAACTCTATTATGGGTATGAATAGACTTTGATTTAAGTTGAAAAGACTCAAGCAGCTTTTAAATTGGTGGAACCATAATATTTTTAAAAATATTTTTATGAATATTTTAACTGCTGAAGAGATGGTCAACACTTTTGAGATGAACTATCAAAGCTCTCCTTCTGATGCCAATTTTGTTTCCCTTAGTGAGGCTAAGGCTAATATGTTTAAACTTCAAGCCCAAAAAGATACCTATTGGAAACAAAATGTTGTTGCTAAACATCTTTTGGAAGGGGATAATAATACCAAGTACTTTCATACCTTGGTTAAATGCAAACGTGCTTTGAACTCGATTCATAAGATTATTTGTGATGATGGTAATGTTCTTGATGAGACTAAGGAAATTGCCTTGTCGGCGATTAACCACTTTCAGGATAGGTTCAAATAGGTTTTTAATCCTGGTAACATCATTAAACCTGATATTATTCCTTCTATTATTTGTGTTGAGGATAATGATCCCCTCTTTGGTAAACCCACTATTGAGGAATTAAAAAGCATTGTTTTTAATATGAATGTTAATTATGTGGCTGGTCCTGATGGATTTACCACTAAGTTTTTTTCAAAATACTTGGAGTATTATTAAAGATGATCTTTTTGCTGCGGTGTTGGAGCTTTTTGCTGGTAATTCTATGCCCAAATTTTTATCATCTACTTCTATCTTGCTTATTCCTAAGATGAATAATGCTAGTAATTGGAATAATTTTAGACCCATTAGATTGTGTACTTTTTTCAATAAATTACTTTATAAAATCATTATGTCTCATTTAATAAATATTCTTCTTAAGATTATCTCTTTGTTTCAAATGGGTTTTGTTAAAGGGCGTTCCATATCAGATAATATTTTGCTGGCTCAGGAATTTTGTCATGATTTAAATGTTAGGGTGAGGGGTGATAATTATATTCTCAAATTGGATATTTCTAAAGTCTATGATAATATTAGTTGGCAATTCATCTATAATATCTTGTATTTATTTGGCTTTAATTTCACTTTTATTAATCTTATTAGAAATTGCATTGAAGGGTCATTTTTCTCTTTGATTATTAATGGTAAGAGTCATGGTTTTTTTAAATCCTCTCATGGCTTAAGGCATGGTGACCCCTTGTCCCCTGCCCTGTTTATTATTGATGTTGATTATCTTTCTAGATGAATTGCTAACATGTTTGAAAATCATCCCAATATATTTTTTTGCATTAGGGGTGGTTTTCCTATATCTCATCTTTATTTTGCTGATAATTTTATCATTTTTATGAATTCTTCTCGTAATAATATTAAAAAATGATGGATTTTCACTCAGTTAGTGGTTTGTCTTTAAACAATCATAAATGCTCTTTTTTATTCCTAATAGTATAAAGGCTGGTCGTATTTCGGGTATTAAAGATCTCACTGGCTTTATGCATGGTCACTTTCCTATAAAGTATCTTGGCATTCCTTTATATAAAGGTAGGAAAAAATCATTCTTATTTGATGAATTAATCATTGTTATTCATAATAAATTACAATCTTGGGATTCTTGTTTTTTGAGCTTTGAGGGTAGAATTATGCTTATTAGAAGTGTTCTCTCTTCGTACCATGTCTACTCTTTTCAAACCCTGCTTCCTACTAAGCTGGTGTGCAAAATAATATATATTATCCTTAATAAGTTTTTTTTGGAAAGGTGTTTGTAATATCAATAAAATTTCTTGGGCTTCTTTGGACAAATGTTGTGGGGTTCGTGAAGAAGGTGGGCTGAGATGTAAAAGTATGGTTGCTTTGGCGCATGCCTTTTCTTACAAGTTATGGTTTACTTTCTGTGCTAATTTGTCATTTTGGGCTAAATTTATGCTTTCTAAATATTATTTGGGGAAGCATCCCTCTATTTGTGCTGTGAATTTTTATTCACTCAATTACAATCACTCCCTCTAAAATTTAATTCAAATAAAAAGTACAAGCTTCAATTTCACAAAGTATCTCATGCTGAATTTGATTTGAAGTCTTCGTAGTCTGGAGTTTGATTTTCCTGAAATATTAGTACACACAAGAGCAAAAACAAATCTTCTAAAAAGTGTTAGGAGATAACTACACATAAAACAATAATATTTGGAATCATCAAAATAATACAAGTTGCAAGAATGTAAAACATGCAAATAGCAACTTTCCTAACAGTACCTACCATAACCTTATCTTGATGTTTATAACAACCATATCATGTTTTTATTAATTTCATCTTAGATGTAGCTTCTCTTGCTCCAAGACCCTATAAATAAAGGAAAAACATGTAATTTTTTAGCCAATGTGTTTTTTATAGTAATTCCCCTATCATTTATACTGGCAATAGAATCCACAAAGCTTCTCATTTTAGAACTCCTTTTCTCTTTTGTTGCTCACTATTTTATTTTTTAATCTATAGAATTCTTTTTTTTTTTTATAGAAAAGCAATTTTATTCCAATAAAGAAAATGAGATTACAACAAGGACCCAAAAACAATTGAAGCAAAAAAACATCAGAAAACATAAAATATAAGCAAACTCAACAAAAGGACAATCAAAGAGGCAGGAGCAGAGGAACCAACAGAGGACTTAGGGGATGGTGAAGCTCCCTGCAATCACCCCGTAGTTAGTTTCAGCACATCCATTGGTGATAACCACTCAAAAACACAACAACAGCCAACAACCCACTTAAGTAACCACCAAGCAAAAGAGCATACCACCAAGGTTGCCAAAGTTCCCTGGCCACCAAGTGTTAAACAGGGAGCCGCTTCATCATCTTCCAAAAATACCAACAAAGCCCACGGCAGTGAAAAGGAGTTAAACAAAAAAATTATTTCTTCTTAGATTTACTTTATATCTTTTACCACCACCATTCAGTACTGCTTGATCAACTACACACCTTATCATAAAACTATACATATTATCATTAACATGATCACCAAAATCATCACCCTCCCCCCACAAGGCATAGGAAGGGGCTCATCCAAATCCAGCTAATCAGATTGATCCAAAATAGAATTATTCAAAGATCGGGCCAGATGGTCTTTCAATTATGCATTAAACATAACAAAAATAGGAATCTCAACAAACTCCTCATTTCCCTTCGAGCCATTCACAATAGGAGACATATCCGAATCAAAATCACCAAGGGGCATCACAACTCTAGCATTACCTAGCTCAGCCAAAGTTTCCCTACCACCATCAACTAAAAAAATTGAAATATCACCCAATTCCATAACATCAGCACAAGAGGGGCTAGCAATAATATTAATGCAATAATTATTAATATTGAAAGAACCATCAACACTCTCAGCACTAGCTATATTAGTGCATTCAATAGGTAAAGGTGCCACAACCTCCCCAACAAAAATAGAAGGAGTTGGGACATCAGCATCCCTGATAATAGAGGGACCCGGATCTTTAATAGCCCGTCACTTTAGAACCAAATCATTAGCACAATCAGCTAAAATAATGTCACCAGCAATCGAAAAAATAGGGCCTATAGGAGCTAAAAGCATATATAAACCATTAACACCTCCTCCATCAACAATGTAAGTATCCGAGACAATAGGGCTAATAAAGGCCAAAGGCATAGGTACATCATCAATCAAAGAACATTAGTTTCCACATAAATTCCAGGATCCTTTGAAACCCCCCTAAACCCTTCTTCATTAGTGACCAATGACAAGACAACATAATCATTACTTTTAGCAATCCCAACAGGAAAAATAGGAATGTGAGAATTCAGAACAGATAAAGTGGCAGAGGGATTGTAACATTTATCCTTAAGATGACCAAGATGCTTGCACGTCTCTAATAGAAGTAGGAAATACTTCCATCTGCACCCTTTTAACATACACAAACTTCTCTAGCCCAAACTGGATTTGCTTAGGAAAGCTTTTAGAAATGTCCAATTCCGCTATTACCCACACAAGAGAAGATGAATGATGGATGAATGATAGGACCTATGGGTAAAACCTCTACTATAATCAAGGTTGTTAGAAAGCTTAGTCAAAACATACAACTGATCAAGAATAGCCATAGAGAATTTGACATTGAGCTTCAAATTAAAGAAAAGTTTGTGAAATGCATCTAGAGAAGGACAACGAGTAGGGAAAAACCAACCATAACAAATTGAAAAGGAACTAAAAGAGTACAAATTTCTTCATCTGAAATCCACAAGGAGCGCAATCCATGGAAGGAGCAATGTCAGAGCTCATGAAAGCAATTAGAAGGCAGAGAAACATAAAGGGCATCAACAAAAGACCGCGATTTGAAAGACCCATCCAAAAAAATGGGGTCACAAACACGTCTAACCGCCATTCCGGCCGAAAATGGCCGGAGGTGGAAGAGACAAGGCATCCAAACCAGAATAAACAGAAAAGAAAATAAACCAACAAAAGGAGAAGGGAAGGGAGCATCCCTGGAGCCTCTAGGAAGAAGCGATTTAAGATTCAGAGGTGGAGAAACCCTAAACAGTGCCAAAAGTGCAGCTAGAGAAAAGCCCTATTGGAGAGGGAGAAACGTCGTGAGGGAGCATCTAAGCACTAGCGGAGACGGATTTGCAGTTTATGCTTGTTGTCTCTAGAATTCTCTCTTTTGAGTCTTTACTGGTTGTGTAAGTAGGGTTTCGGTGTCACCAATTAATAAAATTTCATTCAATATTCTTTCAAGTTTAATAAGTATAGATTGATACAAAGAATTAAAAGCCAAGCATAATGAGAAGGGAGCAACCCAAAAAAGAAATAATCTTGAAGATTCAAAATTAGGGATTTCTAATAAAGTCAATGGTAGAGATTCCAAAGGTTTCCCATATGTGACAAATATATTTTGTAAAGAGGTTACATAAACCAAAACATCGAACAAAATTGAACTTGGTGCCATACTGTACGATCGTGTATGCTCAAAATGAAAAATTTTAATTTTCTAGATGGTTTTTCGTGCCTTTTATATAAAAGGTCCTTTAAAACTAACGTGAAAAGTGTTATTCTTCGTGATTTTTCAAGGGCAAAAGAAAGATTGCTCGTGAGAAGCTCTTTGAAGAAGATCTGGTACTCTTCCAACACTTGAAGGATGTGAATAAACGACGGTACTCCACCGACACTTAGTGGGTGTGAACTTACGATAGTACTCTACCGACACTTAGAGAGTGAGCTGACGACAGTACTCTACTGACACTTGGAGGGTGTGAAAGGACAACAGTTCTATGCTGACACTTAGAAGGTGTGAAAGGACGATGATTTTCTATCGCACCAGGGATTGGTGGAAGAGAGGTTTTATAAAGGCTTCTGCGCCTTACTGTGGGGGAAAAAAGAGAGTCACTTTGATAATAGTGCAATACTTGAAGAGGGAGTCTTCTGGGAGTGAATATAGGTTGCATCTTACTGAACCACTATAAATCTTTATGTCTTTTAATTTCCATGTTTATTTTTTGTAATTTAATTACTGTGGTTGAAAAGCTTATTTACAAATTAAAATCAAATTGCTAAAAAAGATTAAAAGGTTTTTTATTTAAAACTTCAATAGAAATTTTTAAATTACTAATTCAACCCCCCTCTTGGTTAGCCTTGGGACAATAACTTAGGTTTAATAACCAATGTAGAATCAACAAGTGGCATCATAGCCTTATTTTAAAATCATAAATTTAGACTACTTTTGAAAATGATAATAGCTACTTTTGGAAACTAAAACACACCTGAAAGATTTTCAATCAATTGACCGATATTATTTGATAATATCCCTTTCGATCAATTGACCTCCATTAGATTGAAAAACACATTTTCTAGAGTTAAATGCTTTAATTATGTGATGATTAGACATATATCACATACTTGTACTTTAGATAGAAAAACTAATTTAGTGTGGAGACCTAAGATGCATAAACCAAGTCATATCAAATATGCATATAGTTTTATTTTGCCAAAAGGAGAACCCAAACTTGTTTGGATTCCCAAGACTAACATTTGATTATTTTGTAGGTACGCTCTCATACAAGACCTTATGAGAGCATTTGGTACCTAGACAATATTTGTTCAAAATATATGACTGGAGACACTATACAATTCATATCGCTGGAAGCCAAGATTGGAGGCAAGGTTACACTGGGAGATAATACCACTAGGAAAGTGGTGGCACAGGTATGATTTAAAACTTGTAAAATTTTTTCATTGAAAATGTATTACTTGTTAAAGACTTAAACATAATTTGTTAAGTACAAGACAACTTTGTGATAGGGTATAGCATTAAAATTTTTCCCACTAGCTGCATATTAAGCCTAAATGGAGATAATGTATTGCATGGAATTAAGGTAAACAATATTTATATGCTATATTTGAATTGTATTAAAACTCCTAATGCTTTTTATTTAAAAATAATTTCCGATGAATCATAGTTATGGCATAGGAGACTTTGTCATGCTAGCATGAAAAATCTTAGAAAAATTACCCAAAAAGATTTGGTTAGAGGTATACAAAAACTAGACTTTACTAAGGATTACCTTTGTGATGCATATCAAATAGGAAAATAGGTGAAGTCCTCATTTCATTATAATAAGGATCTTAGAACTAGTAAACCATTGGATATTATACCTATAGATCTTTTTGGACCGGTTAGCACTACTGTAAGTCTAGGAGGGAATATATACAAATTTGTGATAGTTGACAATTTCTCGATATTCATATGAATTAAATTTTTCTTTCATAAGAGTGAATTATTTGAGGAATTTAGAGATTTGTTTACTTGGATTTAGAGGAAACTATGATTTCAAATTTTAACAATTCAAAGTGATCACGAAGGTGAATTTTAAAATGAAAAATTTGAGGATTTTTATAAAGTATAAAATTATTTTTTTTTTTTTTTGGGGGGGGGGGGGGGGGGGGGGGGGTGAATTGCGAAAAATTTATTCCAATAAAAATCCTAAATAAGAATTCTAATAATTTTTTTTTTAAAATTTTTTAAGAAGAAAAATTTAACTAATGTGGAAGCAATTATTTGAAAATATTTTGCAACAATAAAATTCTTTTTCTTTCACAATTATCACCAAGAAAATATAATGAAAATAAAGTGCAAGAAAAAATAAAAAGCGATAAGGAAAAGGCACACCAGAGTTTTATAGTGGTTCAGTCAAATCATGACCTACGCCCACTCCCCGGAGTCCTCAACTTTGGGAATTTCACTATAAAACTATAGTCCTCTTTTTTCCTCCTCGGCAAGGCAGAGAAGCCTTTACAAGACTCACTTTCACCAACCCGGCGTGGCGGAGTGCCAAGCGCTTTTCTCACCCTCTTAGTGACGGCAACGTACCTTGTCGTATTTCTCCCTCCTGGAGAAGGCAGAGAACCTTCGAGGACACTGATGTAGAAGAGTCTCCCTCTCATAGAGCCTCCCACAAGTTCTTCTCGAGCCATAGGAGGAGCAAGATGAAGCAAGAACGGAGCAACCGTGTGATCTCCCTCACATTACTTCTCCCTCACCAAGCTCACCCTCTCCTTCCTCTCTCAAACCCCAAAAACTTCTCAAGAGCTCTCTCCCAAGGACTCCCTCTCTAATCACGTTCCCCTCTTTCTGTCACATTCAAAAATATTACTATTTTGATACTTAAAAATAGGCTCTAAAAATTCCTAAAATTTTCAAAGTAGCCATTACTATCGTACAGTATGATTTACCATCGTATAGTACGATTTGTATAAAAGGCTTCATCCTGGTATGAAGGTTTACGAATAGTTTAAAAACTTCTAAATATAGGTGTACAGTATGATTTACAATCATACGGTACGATCATCAACTCTTCTGTTCATACAGGATGATAGACGGGACGATCAAAACTCATCTTTGTATATCGTAGGATACGCCTTACTTCATACAGTATGAATAGTCAAAATCAAGGCATCATCCAGGTTGAAATCTGGGACGATCAAAACTTATCTTTGTACATCGTATGGTATGATATACATCGTACAATATGATTAGGCAGAAATAAGAGATCATCTAGGATGAAGTTTGGGATGATCAAAACTCTTCTCTATTCATCGTATAATATGAATAGCTTCGTACAGTATGAGTACCAATCAGTGATTAAACCTTGATTTACTCTACTAATCACGGGTTAATTTAAGTAAGTATTCAAAATAAATCATACAGTACAAATTACTTTGTACATTCCGAACGACTAATAAACTTACTTAAACTAATCTGGCGGCTAGGGTTTTGGATTAGTAACACATTGTACAGTATGATACAAATCGTACGGTAGGACCTGTTCACAGAAATATGATTTAACTAGATCAGATCGTACAATATAATATAAATTCGTACAGTATGATTAACATAAAAAAATCTACATTTTTCTTTTAAAACCCTCTCCCTTTGTGTGTGTGCATGGTTGCTCAGACTTATATGTAGTTTGTGGCCAGACTCAATAAAAGAGAAAATAAAATAAATAAATAATTATAATGATACAGACTCACACTCCTACTCTACCCAGTCTTGAGTCTTCGAATTGTCCTGAGTAACTTGTGATATTCCTGAAATATTAGTACTAAAAGATAATAGTAGAAATTAAAGATATTCAATGAATAGTAGTTCATGCAACATTATTTGTCATCATCAAAATCTCAAACTCGGGGTCATGGATTACAATTGGTCGAACATCAATTGGGGCATCTACTAACTTCAATTAATATCAGAGCCCAATTGGTTTCAGAGCAAGGTATTTTTTGGTCGAACGCTTCGACCAACTTCAAACTTGTCTTGACACACACATATAAGAACAACATCAGCAACATAATGACGACATGCAGTGGTTTCGGGAACGCTTCACTTAAAATGATCACCGGTTTGACACAATCCTTCAATATTTCCAACCACACCCACCTCCCCCTCCAAGTGATCAGGATCCTCCTCTTTGAAGTGTATATGTTTTGTACTTTCCTTCTTAGTGTTATTTGTGTCTTCCCTTTTTGGTAATGTCAAAAGGGGGAGAAGTTTGTTTGTAGTTTGCTTATATTTATGTAGTTTTCTCATGTTTCCCTATGTTTCAATAAAATGCAAATATCTTTTTTCTCTTTTCCTACTTTCTTTTCTTTTCTATGTTATGTTGTTTTTAATTAATAAAAAAAAATTCCTTGCAAAAACATTATTTGACATCATCAAAAAGGGGAGATTGTAGCAATCCATAGCCCTAAGTTTGAGATTTTGATGATGCCAAATAATGTCGCCTGAACTACTATTCATTGAATATCTTTAATTTTTGCTATTGTCTGTGAGTACTAACATTTTAGGAAGATCATAAGTTACTTAGGATAATAGGAAGACTCAAGACTGGGTAGAGTTGGAGTGTGAGTCTGTATCATTGCAATTTTTTATTTATTTTATTTTCTCTTTTCTTGAGTCTGGCCACAAACTGCATGTAAGTCTGAGCAATAATGCACACACACAAGGGGAGAGAGTTTTAAAAGAAAATGTGGATTTTTTTATGTTGATCGTACTGGATGATCTGATCTAGTTGAATCATATTTTTGTGAATAGGTCGTACTGTATGATTTGTATCATACTGTACGATGTGTTACTAATCCAAAACCCTAGCTGCCAGATTAGTTTAAGTAAGTTTATTAGCCGTTGGTACTGTACGAAGTAATTCGTACTATATGAATTATTTTGAATACTTACTTAAATCAACCCATGATTAGTGGAGTAAATCAAGATTTAATCACTGATTGGTATTCGTACTGTATGAATCTGTTCGTACTATACAATGAACAGAGACGAGTTTTGATCGTTCGGACTTCATCCTGGATGATCTCGTTTTTTTTGCTTAATTGTATTGTATGATGCATATCGTACCATACGATATACAGAGATGAGTTTTGATCATCCTGGACTTCATCCTGGATGATGCCTTAATTTTGATTATTTGTACAGTATGAAGTAGGTCATATCATACGATGTACAGAGACAAGTTTTGATCATCCCGGGTATCATCCTGTACGAAACGAAGAGTTGATGATCATACCATATGATGGTAAATCATACTGTATGACTATATTTAGAAGTTTTTAAACTATTCGTAAACCTTTGTTCCATGACGAAGCCTATTATACAAATTATACTATACGATGACAAATAGTATTATACGATAGTAACGGCTACTTTGAAAATTTCTGGGATTTTTGGAACCCATTTTTAAGTATCAAAATAGTAATGTTTTTGAATGTAACAGAAAGAGGGGAACATGATTAGAGAGGGAGTCCTTGGGAGAGAGCTCTTAAGAAGTTTTTGGGGTTTGAGAGAGGAAGGAGAGGGTGAGATTGGTGAAGGAGAAGTAGTGTGAGGAAGATCACATGGTTGCTCCTTTCTTGATGCATCTTACTCCTTCTATGGCACAAGAAGAACTTATGGGAGGCTCTATGAGAGGGAGACTCTTTTACATTCGTGTCCTCGAAGGTACTCTGCCTTCTCCAGGAGGGAGAAATATGAGAAAGTACGCTGCCGTCGCTAGGAGGGTGAGAAAAGCGCTTGGCACTCTGACACACCGGGTTGGTGAAAGTGAGTCTTGTAAAAGCTTCTTCGCCTTGCCGAGGGGGCAAAAGGAGAACTATAGTTTTGTAGTGAATTTCCGAGAGTGGAGGAATCCGAGGAGTGAACGTAGGTCATGGTTTGACCGACCACTATAAAACTCTGGTGTACTTTTTCATTATCACTTTTATTTTTGCTTGCACTTTATTTTCATTATATTTGATTGGTGATAATTGTGAAAGAAAATAATTTCATTTTTGTAAATTATTTTCAAATAATTGCTTCCGCGTTAGTTAAATTTTTACTTGTTAAAAATTAAAAAAATAAAAAAAATTTATTAGAATTCTTGTTTAAGATTTTTATTGCAGCAAGTTTTTCGTAATTCACTCCCCCCTCTTGACACACCCCCCCCCCCCCTTGGAGCATCTAGAAACTTCAGAAAAAACTTCTTTAGAAAAATTTGATCCAAAATCAGATGAAGAAATTTTTCTTGGATACTCTAGTGTTGGAAAAAATCGTATATAGTATTTAACAAAAGATCTTTGGTAGTTGAGAAGATCATATATGTTGTATTCGATGAATCTGGAATTTTAGAAGAGCTAAGTTTGAAAGAGAATGATTTAGAAAATAACTTCCAAAGGATTGACAAAATTAATTTGGAAGAAAATTTAAAAATAGAAAATCCTTTTCCTAGAGATTTAAAATTTTCTAAAAGCCACCCTAAGGAATTAATTTTAGGTGAACCAAGTAAGGGTGTTAGAACTAAGTGTAGACATAGCAAAGAAATTAATCATTCTACATTTATTTCAATGATAGAACCCACAAATATAAATCAAGCACTTTCGGACAAATTTTGGATTTTGTAAATATAAGAAGAATTAAATCAATTTATAAGGAGTGATGTTTAGGAATTAATTACAAGGCCAAAAGATCAAAGTATAGTTGGAACTAAGTGGGTATTTAAAAATAAAATGAATGACTTAAGAGTTGTTGTTAGAAATAAGGTTAAATTGGTGGCTAAGGGGTATAATCAAATTTAAGTGATTGATTTTGAGGAGACTTTTTCCCATGTAGTAAGACTTAAAGCAATTAGGATTTTGTTAGCCTTTACCTATTTTAGAGGATTAAATTATATCAAATGAATGTTAAAAATGCCTTTTTGAATGAGGTGATACAAGAGGATATTTATGTTGAACAACCTTCAAATTTTAAAAATTTAAAATTCGCAAATCATATTTTTAAATTAAAAATACATTATACGGATTGAAACAGGCACCTAGAGCTTGATATGAAAGGTTAATCACTTTCCCACATGAGAGATATTTTGAAAAATGAAGTGTGGATACCACTCTCTTTTTGAAGAATTTGGGAGACGATATACTCCTTATTAAAATTTATGTTGATGATATTATTTTTGGATCTACAAATAAAAATCTTTAGGGTGATTTTTCTAAAATAATGAATATTGGATTTAAAATGAGCTTAATAGGAGATCTTAGTTATTTTCTTGGTTTTAACATTAAGTAAACTGAGGAGGAAATATTTCTTAGTCAGTCAAAGTATGTTAAGGACATCCTCAAGAAGTATGAAATGGATAATACTAAACCAGTTAGTACACCTATGAGTTCCTCAATTTAGTTGGATAAAGACCCAAAGGAAAAATTTATTGATCAAAAGAAATTTAGAAGAATTATTGAATCTTTTCTTTATTTGATAGCTAGCAGACCTGATAATATGTTTAGTGTTTGTTTGTGTGCTAGATTTCAATTTGATCTAAAAGAATCATATTGATGGTAGTAAAAGAATTTTGATATATCTCTTAGAAACTTAGAACTTAGGGATTTTACATCCTAAGTATAGTTCTTCATTTGAAATTATTGAATATTTAGATTCAGACTTTGTAGGTTGTAGGGTTGATCAAAAGAGTACATCTGGAACTTGTCAATTTATAGGAAATTCTTTAGTTTCTTGGTCAAGTAAAAAATAAAATTTTGTAGTCCTATCTAATTCTGAAGCTGAATACATTGCCTTAAGAAATTATGTGGCACAAGTTCTTTGGTTGTAACAATAGTTGATTTATTTAGAAATTATAATAAGCATAATTCCAATTTATTGTGATAACACTAGTGTCATTTGCATTTCAAAAAAATTCTATTCAATATTCTGGAACCAAACATATAGACATAACGCATCATTTCATTAGTGATCATGTATCCAAAGGAGAAATTAAATTGAATCATGTTTCAACTGAAATCAACTTGCAGACATTTTTAAAAAATTACTAGCCTTTGATACTTTTAACATATTTAAGAACAAGGCTAAGTGTGATCGATCTTAATACTTAGATAAAATCTTCTACAAACTTGATATGTTTTTATGTATATTTTATGTTTTTGGTTGTTAATATTTTGTTTGTGTGCGTGTGTTTTCAAAATTTGGTTTTATTTTTTTATATTTTATTTGATTTGAATATGTATCATCATATCAAAAGTTATATTTCTAATCTTTCATGCTAAAATTTTAATGTGTTATATTCATACTATACAAAATTATTTTTGTCTCGTATGAATTTTGTAGCATGTCAATCGTTATTTTGGACTGAATATGCAAAGTTTTGATTTTCTAACATAGATCGTAAAGTACGATACTATTATCATCCCATATGATATTTTATTTATTTATTTGTACGCATGTAGAAGGTTATCCTGGTAGAATCAGTTATTATAACTGGTCGTACGTATGAAATTGTATTTCATCCTTACGAACCATGTGTCATTCTCTGTAGGGGATGAACCTAATAGTCATTAAAACGATCTTAAATAACTGATCGTCTTGGACGAACACATGTTTGTCTGTACAATCGTATTGTCAAAACGTCTCTATGAAAGGATGCCTAGTAATTTGTGTGTTATGAAAAGTCATTTCATTTTAAATGTTTTCATTCATCCATACAAAATGTTTTTCATCTCGTATGATCTCACGATCGTACGTACGAACTAATTTTTGTATTGTACGAAGGGTCATTTTTTCTTTAAATAGGAGGGCTTTAGAATTTATTTTCATTCATTTCAACATCCTCCTTGAATCCTTCTCAACTTAGAAATGACAAGTTCTAGCAAGCATGGTAGAGTTTCTAAGGGTTCTTCATCCAGGGGTGGAGACAAAAATTTTCTGTCTAAAGTAGATAAAGATTCCTTCTATATGTTTGTTATTGTAAAAATCACTCACTCTAGACTTTGGATTCAAGATGATATCCACTTTCAAGTCATACCACTTTTTGTTTCAACCCAGTTCACCTTTATTTTGACTTTGATCCATGCTTATCATAGGGTGACCTTTCACTATTTTTTTAGCAAATATGAGTTTAGCAAGGATGAGAGTAAGTTAACCTCATATGTTAATAAATAATGGGTAGAAATAACTAAGGAAGATTTAGGAAACTTTCTCCATTTAAGGACTCGTGGAATAAGAGCACACTTTCTAACCTCCAAATCTGACTATAATTGGTCTAAAATAAATAGGACTCTTAGAGGTGTCACTCAAGTTTCTCACTTGGCTAGAGTATATGCTTTGAATTTAAATGCAAGGGTCATCCAGCATGTCCTTAGAACTTTAATCATTCCTAAGGCTAGTGATCCTATAAATATTACTCCTCTTCTGTCCACAATTACCTATTTAATCATGACTGAACAACCAATTGATGAAGCCCAACTCATTTTAGATTACAATCATAACCTTTCTAAAATTGGGTTTACTTCTCATAAGTGGAAGAAAAATATTGCTCTAGGACATCTAGTGACCTATATCTTAGAAAAGAAGTACAATATTATTCATTCTGATGTCCCCACTGAATTGCCAATCTTCTTCACTAATGCCTCTTTTCAATCTCTTTTTGGGAAGAATGAGAATTCAAGTGAAGATACTGAGGGAGAAGGGGGAACACCTACACCTATTCAGGGACCTGAGTTTTAGGAGATGGTCCATCACTTTGATTAGTTAGAGAGTCATTTTGATCAAATTCAGACTCACTTAAACCAACAGGATGCAGAGTACCATGAAGAGATGGGTTTGATTTGAGGTCATTTTGACTCGATGAACACTAATGTAGCTATGATGAATAGCTATTTCTCAATCTTCAACTAGCCTCCTCCTCAAGACCAGGGTCCTTCAGAGTTGTACTTATTTTGTGTTGTCTTTGTTAGTCCTCTCAAGATGTGATGATTTAAGTGTTTATGTCTTTATGTTATAATTGTCTTTGTTTAGATTTGTGTTGATATTGTGTTGTTCTGATATTATGAAAATTGATATCAAGAGCCTCAATGAATCTGATCTTTATTTGATATCAATAAAAAATATTTTATTTTCATTAGTTATTTTTATTTGTTATTTGAAATGCGAGTTTACCTATATGATAATCCTATTTTAATTGATCTAAAAGTATTATAAATTAACTTGCATTACAAAATTAATTTCATTATGAAATCTAATTTCTTAAAAATTTAAGTTAACCTATAACTCGATCAAGTTAAAATATCAATCTCATATTTTTTTAGGCAAACATAATTTAAATATTATTATTGCAATTTTGATGTCGTATTTTTTTCTCTTTTCAATATAATTATATTTATAATTAGAGAAATTTTATTTTTTAGATTATTTATTTTGGAAAGATCAATTACAAAAAAAGATATAAAAAAGAATTATACAATGTAAACAAAATTCAAAAGAATGCACATTGATTCGCAAATTAAAAAGAGATATAAAATTAGCCCAAATACAAAAAGATGCATAAAGTGTGCCCTAAATATTTAAAAAGATGCGCAATGTCGCTAATTGAATATGGTCTTTCCTCTATCGTTTAATTTTTATTTCAAATCAATCTAATTTTTAATTATATTTTATTTTGAAAATTGAAATTAATAAATCCTCATTTTGTCACTTTTGCAATAATTCTCCTTATCTAATTGTCTAGTGGTCAAATTTTTTTTATCAAAGTTATGCATTAATTTAAATATTTTGAATCCTTCTTTTTCAACTAATGGAAATTAACTTTGTTATTGCAATTCTATTTCAATCTCTTTAAAGATCAATTACTATGGTTTCTCATATGACATATTTCATTTCAACCTTCTTATTCCCTTTTTATTATTGTCAAAAGGGGGAGTAATATTATTTTTGTGTTTTTATTTTTGTGTTGTTTTTGTTTGTTTTTATGGTGTTTGTGTTTGTATTTTTGTTATTTGTGTTTTGTATATTTAAAAAAAATTAAAAAATTGGTTTTTTTGGGTTTTTTTATTCTTCATGGAATTTCTCTATATTCATATGTTTATTCTTTTAAGGGAGCTAAGGAGATATTTAGGGTATTCAAGTTCACTCAAATATTAATTATTTTGTCATCATAAAAAAATGGGGAGATTGTTGAGATAGTTGCAACTTAGTTTTTGATTATTGATATTCTAGCAACATATATGTTTTTTTTTATTCAAAATATTATTGCTTTGATTACAATTTCTCCTAACATACTTTAGATGCATTATTTTGTTATTTGTGTGTATTAATATTTCAGGAAAATTATACTCCGGATTATTGAAGACTTCAAATCAGATCAATTTATGATTTATTGTAAAAGAAGTTTGTATTTTTTATTCTATTGAGTCTGAGAGAGTGTGATTGAATTTGAGTAACTGTGGACACACACAATCGGAGAAAGTTTAAAATTTATAAATTTTCTTAAATGATCATTTTGTACGGGACGATTTGTTCAGTTATCTTCCCCAACGAGTAGTCAAACAAATATAAGGTAGAAAATTTTTCTACGTATGGATCGTGATGAACGATATCTCATTCGTACGTATGCCATAAATTGTACGAATTGGATGGGTCCCTTTTCATTTTAATGATTTAGAAGATTTTTCTGAACGGTTCATACCATACGATGTCCTCATCATATGTACGTCGTCTAGTGTACGAGTTGGATGAGTCCCTTTTTTCATAATGATGAACTTGAAAAATTTTTTAATGGTTCATACCATACGATGTCATTATCATACGTTAGCCGTCCAATGTATGAGTTGGAAGGGTCCCTTTTCATCCATAGGAACTTGAAAACTTTATGAACAGATTGTACCGTACGATGTCATCATCGTACGTACGTCGTCTAGTGTACGAGTTGGATGGGTCCCTTTACGTCCCGATGAACTTAAAAATTTTCTGAACGGATCATACCGTATGATGTCATCATCGTACGTAGACCATTCATAGTATAAAATTGTGGGGTCTCTCTATGTCCCGATGAAGATGAAAAATTTTCTAACTGTTCATACAGTACGAACTTGATTCGTACTAGACAATCATCATGTACAAAATCATTTTGGACCAATTCATATAAGGTTTGTATGCAATAGTTTTTGAACTGTTCATACATACAAACATAATATCGTATACGCTCAAAATGGAAAATTTCAATTTTCTGGACATTTTTTTGTTTCTTTCATATAAAATGTCCTTTAAAACTGAGGTGAAAAATATTGTTCTTCGTGATTTTTTAAGGGAAAAAGAAAGATTGCTCATGAGAAGATCTTTGAAGAATATCTAGTACTCTACCAACACTTGGAGGGTGTGAACAGACGATGGTACTCTACTAACACTTGGAGGGTATGAACAGACGATGGTACTCTGCCAACACTTGGAGGGTATGAACAGACGACGATACTCTACCGACACTTAGAGGATGTGAAAGGATGACGATTCTCTGCTGACACTTGGAGGGTGTGAAAGGATGATGGTTCTCTGCCGCAGTGGGGATTGGTGGAAGAGAGGTTTTAGAAAGGCTTCTCCACCTTGGGGCAAAAAGAGAGTCACTTTGTTAAAATTGCAATACCTAAAGAGGGAGTCTTCAGGGAGTGGATATAGGTCGTGTTTGACCGAACCATTATAAATCTTTGTGTCTTTTAATTTTTATATTTATTTTCTGCAATTTAATTATTGTGGTTGAAAAGGTTTTTTAAATTAAAATCAAATTGATGAAAAAGAGTAAAAGGTTTTCTATTTAAAAATTCAAAAGAAAATTTAAAATTATCAATTCACCCCACCCCCCCAATCAATTCCCCCCCCCCCCCCCCCCTCCTTGGTTAGCCTTGGGACAATAGCTTAGGTTTAACAACCTATATGGAATCAACAAAGGAAGTATCAGTCAGTAGTATGTTTTACTTCCGCATAATTTCTAGACTACAATAGTAATATGCATCAATGAGATATGATACATATATGAGATTACATAATAAACATATTTCATAAGAAATTTGTTGACCTCTAAACAAGCATCCAAACAAGAGCAAACAAAAGAAATAAAAAAATGGCTCAAAATCATTACCTATGCCGAATCTTAAAACTAGGAGGACTTTGATGAATTGAAACTTTTTAGTTTTGATCTTTATGTCTAAATTAATCTAGGGTTTAAATTTTAAGTAGTTTTGAGTTCATTTGGTCATTTAGTAGTGAATCATAACTCACCTAGTGTAAATGACCTAGGATTTTCAATAAAACATTTTAATTTGACATTAAATTAAAAGAATAAGAAATAATTGGATTCAACCCTAAATTTAAAGAATTTTAAAGGAAAAAATAAAAGTTTCATCAGAAGCATTGAAAATAAATATAAACTTAAAAATAAAAAAATTATATATATATATATATATATATATAATGAAAATAAATTGAAAAAAAGGTAGGAAGGGGTTCTTTTGTGCATTTCACCAACACCGCCGATCCATATTCAAAGGTATATTTTCTAAACTAAAAAAAAAAAATCTCGCTCTCGTGGCTTAAGACGAGCTGAAAAACCCCCCTACGTGCTCACGTAGCATAGTAGGGAGGAAAACCAACGCAACGCTTGCGATGATCTAAGTAAAAAATCTCACTCTCAAGGCTTGTGACAAGTGGACAAATCCCCCTGCGCACTCACGTAGCATAGTAGAGAGGGAAACCGGTGTGATGCTTGCAACAAGGCGGTTAATCCCTAGAGTGCTCATGAAGCATGAAGGGGAAGAAAAAAATAAGTACCTCAGAGGGGGGAAAGGAAATTATGCTCCTTTAAACACGAACCTAAAGACCCTTAAACTCTCATGTAGCTTGCGAGGATTAAAAAAAATGTTGCCACGTTGTTACCCAACACCTACCTGAAGCGCTCATGTAGTGTGGAGGGGAAGGAAGCCTCTTTTATTTTCCCTTAAATGGGGGAGCGCCGGGAGGTTGCCAAAATTTGGACTGAAAAAATTAGACTTAGACAAAATTTGGGCAAACTGAACTTGCACTATGTACTCAAACTTGAAAAAGCCTTGAACTTGATTGAACTCAAAGGACAATACGAGACTTGTGGACTTGATACAATCGACTTAAATGAACTAAATCTAAATGAATTCGAACTTAAACAAAGTACAAGGACTTGGAGAAATCAACAGAGGACTTGAATTTAAATGAATTAAGTGCAAGGAGCTCTAACAATATTTGAATTTCATTTCAATGTCAAGAAGAAATAATGTGAACATGAACCATGGCTTGAAAATTAATAGGAATAAGCAAAATTAAATTTGAACTACTTGAAATGAATTGAGAATTCACGTTGGATTTAAATGAATTGAGCTTGGATACTAAGAACTTGAACTTGATGGATAGGAACTCAAATAATTTGGACCCATTTTTGGAGTTTATTTAAATTGACACATTGGACTAAAAACAAAGATTAAATACAATAGAACTAAATGCAAGGAAATTAGAGTTGAACTTAAGCTTAATTGGAGCACTAGTCATGCATGATTGATGGTTAATTAAACACGCGACATATGTACTATATTCGTAAGCAAAGATTGATTAGAAAATGCAATAAATTTAGCAGCCGAGTGAACCTGTGAAGGAGAGTAAGTGACGTCTATGTTAATCATGTAATCAAATATGACCAAAAGAAATTCGGCTTGTAATTTGAGTACAACCAAATATCAATAGGAGACATGAGCGGAGTGAATGTTATGATATTTTATAATTAATGATAAGACACAAGCAAATGCAATCAAATCTAGCAACGACAAACATCAAGCATGAAGAAATGGTTGGTTAGGAATATAACTTAATCAACGATCAATAAATATCAAAGATGTCATGGAGAACAAATACATTGAACTTTTTACAAATAAGAAGAAATGACATACAATGAATTAATGAGCTACATGCTAATGGTGACACTCCCAGCATGCATACGTAAGAAAGATGAAATAGAGATGCAAGGAATTATAGGGTGAAATAAGCAAGATGTCTCATACACCCAGTGATGCAGTAGGGATGCTGCAGGCATATAATGTCAACATACAATGAACTAATGATGAAGAGGTATTTGAGAATCTGGAGTGAATACCATCTTTATGCAATGAAATATATGTGAATACACTATTCTACTATCAGTAAGAATGTACGAAGTGCAATGAGGGTATATACATATACATATATAAGCCATTATATCAATGGGAAGCAGATGTTACAACATCCTTACAATTAACAACCTTATAATGGAAGGTAACTACATCATCCTCTTGTATGTGAAGATGTACGACATGCAGCAAATATAAGTTCCCACGAGTAACTGAAAGAGGCCTGTTATTCATTCAAGTTGATATCTACTAACAAAGGTGAATGACATGCAATAAATGAGGGTCTCTACGAACATAAAGTAGGAGATTAGTTAGTGCAGTATAATTCACCTACAGAAAGCAGTAAGTAGTGCATGATAGTCTCTGCCTATACAATGCAACAAATAACTAAATGCAGAAGATGCTATAACATGCCATCTGATCCTCAATATACATACAAGCGGACATAAGGGGTGTACAAACTTTCAAGTAAAGCATTACATTCAAATGATGGTTGCCCACTCAATTGATCAAAGCTAAATATCTGAAAAATGCCACCGTACATACAACATAGTTTGTATACACATAGGTACACAAAAGAGGTAAGTCCAGTCATAAAACCTACATGGGCCCCAATGAGCGTGATGTAGGAACATACATGACATCTAGGGATGCTGCACAGGTTAATAAATTTTAACCCGTTCCTACTAAGTAGGTAAAATAGGAGTAAAAAAGTTCAACAAATAATTACAAAATGCCCTAAAAGCACCCGCATGGGCCTCTATGATCATGTTGTATGTACACATATGATGTCTAGGGATGTTGCGCAAGTCAATAAATGAATTCAGGTTTGAATCTGATCCTTATATGTAGATCAATAGAAGTCTTCAAATCATTAAACAAATATACGGTAGCGATGAACAGTTTATTTCTTTTAATATATTCATATTAGGCCTTCAAGGCCTAAAATCAAAAGAATTCACTAATAAAGGCATAAAGCCTATAAAACTCGATCCTTTATCGATAACTCCATAGAGTCAACAAGGTTTATCTACAAAATGCAAATATTGTCAAATGAAAATGACCCCAAACATCCCTATGATGGCCATGTTGAACAAAAATCTCAACTATAGGGGATAATTCCAAATATTCTAAATGTCGTTCCAAATATCAAAAAATATAAGATTTCCAAAAATCATTAGAATCCAAAATATTTAAAATTAAAGTTCAATCATTAACCACTTAAAGAAATATTTATTCACCCTTTGCAACAGTTTGCCAAGGAGAAAAATTTTGAAATTTACTTTGGCTCATATAATGCTAATTTCTAGTCAAAAATATCACTAAAATCCATTCTCAAATAATCTCCTACAAGTAAAGATGTGGTATGTGTCCTTTAACCGATAATTTTTTTGCTAAATGGCATTGTAGGATAAACAGTTATGACCCGGGACTGTCTGAACCTGGTGGTTTTTCCACCAAATGGCACCATGAAATACCAATTATGGCCAGAGCTAATACATTTCTTAGTGGCATCAAATCCTTGAGATATGAATCAATAGGATATAATCGATAGGGCACAAAGCCCTCTATTAGCTAAGGTGAATTCAAATTTATCCCATTTGGCAAATACCCACCCTAGATCTACAAGGTCCCCTTGGACGAAGCTACCCATGGTTGTCGACAAGAATCCTTCTATCAGGTTGGGTCGACTACCTCCTCTGACTAAGTAAACTAAGGACCATCATGGCCTCGAATGAGGGAATAATGGGATCTAGATCGGGACCATCATCTATTCCCCCACCATCCATTTTAAGTGCAAGATGATGAAATTTATATTTTTAATATCAAATCCTCTAAAATCTTCTAATTTATAAATTTTGATTGCCCATGCTGCTACTATATGCCTAATACTATGTATCTGATCGACAACTAGCCATAATTTAAAGTTCTCTCTACTTATTGGGAGGGGTAATTAACTAAAGGGGCTTGCGTCTATAAGAAACCAAAACTCAGATCATAAGGTATTCATAAAATGAGGGAGAAATATTTGGGTAGTGTCTTATCTACAAACCCATATGTTGCGGATCTATGGTCTATGATTTTGATGATAGCAAATATTTATTTATCTACGATTGCCTTATGTGCTAACGTTTCAGATCCACACGATCAGATTGCAAATTGGAACCAGCTCAAGATTGGGTAGACTAGGTCTGAGTCAGTTTGTAATCTTTTTTCCTTTCTTGAGTCTGTTGTATTTGGTGTGGGACCAGTTGGATTGTAAATTGGAAGATCTCCTGTTGTTCCCTATAAGATTTCTATTTTTGGTAATATTGGTCGGGACGATATTTATATCTTCCTGGACGATATGTCCAAAATTAGAAACCTTAATTAAGGCATCCTCATTAAGGAATCCGTCAACAGATCGGCCTGGACGATACTTGTATCGGCTAGGATGATAATCTCAATTCAGAAAGAATCAACCGCCATAATCAGTTTAGGAATTCTTTGTTTTAGGAAATCGGCCAGGACGATATTATTGTCGTCCAGGACGATCTAACTCAATCATGCCTAAATTGATCTGGTATCTTTGGAAAGCATTAATGGTTGATTGATACGATCACATCATCCGGGACGAT